>NC_133422.1:58325833-58628750 GCF_049350105.2 Macaca mulatta
TTAACAGTGCATAAGCATTCACTTTTCTCCAAAGCCTTGCCAGCATCGGTTGTTGTCTGACTTATTTATAATAGCCATTCTGACTTGCGTGTAATGGTAACTCCTTGTGGTTTAGATTTGCATGTCTCTGATAATTAGTGATGGTGAGTATTTTTATACATATGTTGGCCACTTCTTTGGAGAAATGCCTGTTCATGTATTTTAACCATTTTTAAATGTTTTTTGTTTGTTTTTTGGTTTGTTCAATTGTGAAAGTTTCTTATACATTCTGGAAATTAGATGTCTGTAAGAATCATAGTTTGTAGATATTTTCTCCCATTCTGTAGGTTGTCTGTTTACTCAGTTGACAGTTTCTTTTGCTGTGCAGAAGCTCTTTAACTTAATCAGGTTCCGCTTGTTTATTTTTGTTTTTATTGCAATGGCAACAAATATTTTCCAAGGATGATGTCCTGATGGTGTTTCTTAGGACTTTTTCTAGGATTCTTATATTTTGAGGTCTTACATTTCAATGTTTAATTTACCTTGCATTAATTTTTATATATGGTGAAAGGTAGGAGTCCAAGTTTCCTTCTACATATGACTAGCCAGTTAGCCCAGCACTATTTATTGACTATGGAGTCTTTCCCCATTGCTGATTTTGGTCAACTTTGTCAAAGATCAGATAGGTGTAGGTGTTTTGCTTTCTTTCTAGGTGCTCTATTGTTTTACAACATCTAGGTATCTGTGTGTGTGTGTTTTTTAAAAATAATCCCTAGGTTTACATATGTTTCAGTTTTGTACCAGTACCACTCTGGTTTTCTTACTATAACTTACAGCACAGTTTGACATCAAGTAATGTAATGCTTCTGTTCTGGATTGTGGGGTTTTGTTATTGTTTTTGTTGTTTTTGTTTAAGATTGCTTTAGCTATTCAGGCTCTTTTTTGGTTCCACATAAATTTTAGAAGAGTTATTTTCTAATTCTGTGAAAAATGGCATTGGTAGTTTGATAGGAAAAGCACTAAGTCTGTAGATTTCTGTGGTCAATGTGACCATTTTAACAATATTGATTCTTCCAATCTGTGAGAATGAAATGTCAATTTTTTTTCTGTAACCTATAATTTCTTTCAACAGTGTTTTGTAATTCTTGAAAAGATCTTTCACCTAAGTTGATTTCCCTGGCTTTGTATCTTCAGATCACAGCATAGTGCCTGACATATACTTGGCTCCCAATAAATGTCTGCTAAATGAATGGTTTCATGAATTCAATACAGTTTTAGCAATGAATAATATGCCTTTCAATGAGACAAAGGTAAATCAGAATAAAAAATAATTTTAACTATTTTGTATACTTAAAACATATAATGTATAATATATGGAATCAAGGATGAGTTTTCAGGACACAGACCAGACAATATTGGCCTTGATCCTTGTTATTAGGCAATTAATAGAAGCTAAGGATTTTCCACATTGAAAGAAAGTCATTCTTCTCACAACTTTCTCTATAATACACATGCAAGTGTTTGGATACATTCCTCTTCCCTGTAGGAAGCTCATTCCGTCCTAGAGAAATGGAAATTAAGACAATATAACAATACTTTCTTTATGTTACCTCAATATATGGACTAAAGTATATGCTGTTGTTTTGTCAACTGTAGTAATGAATGCTCATCAACACAATTTGGATTAACACCAGTCTTTTTTTATTATTATTATACTTTAAGTTCTAGGGTACATGTGCACAACGTGCAGGATTGTTACATATGTATACATGTGCCATGTTGGTGCGCTGCACTCATTAACTCATCATTTACATTAGGTATATCTCCTAATGCTATCCCTCCCCCCTCCCCCCACCCCACAACAGGCCCCGGAGTGTGATGTTCCCCTTCCTGTGTCCAAGTGATCTCATTATTCAATTCCCATCTATGAGTGAGAACATGCGATGTTTGGTTTTCTGTTCTTGAAATAGTTTGCTGAGAATGATGGTTTCCAGCTGCATCCATGTGCCTACAAAGGACATGAACTCATCCTTTTTTATGCTGCATAGTATTCCATGGTGTATATGTGCCACATTTTCTTAATCCAGTCTGTCATTGATGGACATCTGGGTTGGTTCCAAATCTTTGCTATTGTGAATGGTGCCGCAATAAACATATGTGTGCCTGTGTCTTAATAGCAGCACGATTTATAATCCTTTGGGTATATACTCAGTAATGAGATGGCTGGGTCAAATGGTATTTCTAGTTCTAGATCCTTGAGGAATCGCCACACTGTCTTCCACAATGGTTGAACCGAACTAAAGGAGGAAGTTCGAACCCATCGTAAAGAAGCTAAAAACCTTGAGGAAAGATTAGACGAATGGCTAACTAGAATAAGCAGTGTAGAGAAATCCTTAAATGACCTGATGGAGCTGAAAACATGACACAAGAACTACGTGATGAATGCACAAGCTTCAGTAGCTGACTCAATCAACTGGAAGAAAGGGTATCAGTGACTGAAGATCAAATGAATGAAATGAAGTGGGAAGAGAAGTTTAGAGAAAAAAGAGTAAAAAGAAAAGAACAAAGCCTCCAAGAAATATGGGACCATGTGAAAAGACCAAATCTATGTCTGATTGGTGTACCTGAAAGTGACGGGGAGAATGGAACCAAGTTGGAAAACACTCTGCAGGATATTATCCAGGAGAACTTTCCCAACCTAGCAAGGCAGGCCAACATTCAAATTCGGGAAATACAGAGAACACCACAAAGATACTCTTCAAGAAGAGCAACTTAAAGACACATAATTGTCAAATTCACCAAAATTGAAATGAAGGAAAAAAGGTTAAGGGCAGCCAGAGAGAAAAGTCGTGTTACCCACAAAGGGAAACCCATCAGACTAATAGCGGGTCTCTCGGTAGAAACTCTCCAAGCCAGAAGAGAGTGGGGGCCTACATTCAACATTCTTAAAGAAAAGAATTTTCAACCCAGAATTTCATATCCAGTCAAACTAAGCTTCATAAGTGAAGGAGAAATAAAATCCTTTATAGACAAGCAAATGCCGAGAGATTTTATCAACACCAGTCTTTTAAAAGTCTAGTCTATGTGCTAGTCCTTATAAATATTCCTGAAGTCTTTTAGTAACGAAAGATAAGCATAAGTGACTATTTTCCGATTTGATGGTTATATTATTGAGTTGAAATTATTGTAATAAAGTATATAACATTCAGATACATTTTTAGCAACGTGATTACATAGAAATTTCAAATCATATCTTGACAACTTTTTCTTCTTTCCATAATAAATTATTGAATATATTTTTACATGACATCTTCGTAACCACATACAGTTCGTAGGAACTAATTATCTGGTAATTTCTTAGCAAAGGTTTAGATTACGCAGTTTAATAATGAGTGCTAATTCATTTCATCATAAAATGTTAATTTTAACAACCAAGTAAATACACTGTAATTAGAAAGCCATGATTCTAATCACATAAATGCAATATACATCTTGATAACTTCGGATTAATATCACTAAGACAATATTAACTCACACAGATTTGATATTAATCTAAGAGCCTCTAAATTTACTTTAAGTGAAAAAATAAATGCTAAACATTTTTTTAGTGAAAAAATCAACAACATTCTCTGAAGTTATGAATATAATAGGGAACAGATAATTTTAAAATATTTATGTTAATGTTTATTTTTGCATAAAATATAGGAAAATATTTGAAAGTGTTATAATAAGATATTGGTAAGTTTTGATATTAGGATTCTGAATAAGAGAGGACCAGCTCTTGTTGTCACCATGGAAAAATGATATAGACTCCTTTTCAATTGATAGGTCCGATGTCAATACTAATGATCCAGACACACACCAAGAGGGTATGAAAAAATACATTACCCCATAGCAGGACTTTCTGTGAAGAACAGGGCAATGCATAAGGTGGTACAGAATTTGCTTGAGTGACTTCAGAGAATGAACGAACAAGTGATTGTGGTCTTACTATGACTGTGGACAGGGTGAGAGCTTTCAAATAGGTGCATACTTAACTTGAACATCACACAGCAAAAAGGGAGAGGGTCTCATGCTTTCTTATTTTCTTGCCTAGAAGGGAGACCAGGGCAGAAAACAGAGGAGTGGTCCTTGAAAGCCGTTAATACTCAGACATAAAGAGAAAGTTAGACTATTACACCAGCTTTCAAAGAGAACATCTCAATTAGATTTTTTTTTAAAATAATTACCTGTCCATCCTTTATACTACCCATGGAATTATTATGTCTGTTTCCCATTAAAATTCATTTTCTAGCTCTCTTGCGGGTTTCTGGCATGCTTCAAAATTGTGAAACAAGACATATTATCTGTGTGGTGCTCCTGCATAGTGGAATGTTGGACAAAAATGTAGAGAAGTAAATAAATAAATGGCTATGAAAGTAGATGATTGTTGTATCTTAAACACAAAATAATTGTGGAACCTATGTTAGAGAGTATTCATAGCCTGACCTAGAGGGTATGATCAGAAAAGACTTTTCAAGAGTGACTTCTTCAGTAAGACCCAGATAACAACTCAACCATGCAAATGTCTGAGGAAAAAGAATTTTACCAAGAATCAGATACTGGTGCCATAATCCTGAAGCAAAAAAAAAAGCACTGCAACTTTAAATACAGTTGTCCCCTCTCATCTGTGGTTTCACTTACTGTAATTTTAGTTACTTGTCATCAACAGCTGTCTGAAAGTATTAAGTGGAAGATCCCAGAAGTAAACAATTTGTAAATTCAAAATTGCACAGCATTCTGAGTAACATAATGAAACCATGTCACCTAGAATGTGAACCTTCTTTTCGTCCAGTGTCTCCACTCTGGTTCCACAGTGTCTCCACAGAGTGTCCACACTGTACATGCTATCCACTTAGTAGCCAGCTTGGAAATCAGAATAACTATGTTAAGTTGTTGTGTTCCAGTAGTAACGGCTCCAAAGTGCAACAGTTGTGATTCTGGCAATTCAGAAAAGCCAAAGAGAAGATGAAAAATTCTTCCTTGTTTGTTAATCTCTTACTTTGCCAAATTTATAAATTAAACTTTATCATTGCCATTTACGTATAGAAAAAACATAGCATATATGAGGTTCAGTATTGTCTTTGGTTTCAGACATCCACTGAAATTCTTGAATGAATACCATTGGATAAGGGGAGACTAATGTACAAAGAAAGTCAATGTGGCTGAAGGAGAGACACATCAGAAGATGAATAAGAAAGGATGAAGGAAGTCAGAAGGCACGTTATGTGGAGCTTGTATTGTGAGATCAGAGAGAATTTTATTCTAAGGCTAAAGGGAAGCCACAAATATTTTTAAGCAACAGAATCAATTATCTACTTCATTTATTATGTAATCATTATTAGATCATATTGTTAGCAATTTAGACAGTACAGAGAACAAGACTCCAATAAAAAGGACGAGTAAAAGATCTGTCTTGGAGGCTATTAAATTGGTGCTGGAAAAAATGTGTGGTGGTTTTTTCAAGGGTGGTGGTGAACACACAGAGAGAGTGGAAGGCTTTGGTTTGATTTTGAAGTCTTTCCCCCATTGCTTACTTTGATCAACTTTGTCAAAGATCAGATGGGTATAGGTGTTTGGCTTTCCTTCTGGGTTCTCTATTGTTTTCCATCATCTTTGTATCTGTGTGGTTTTTTTTTTTTTTTTTTTTTTTTTTTTTTTCCTAATAATCCCTAGGTTTATATACGTTTCAGTTTTGTACAAGTACCATTCTGGTTTTGTTACTATACCTTATAGTACAATTTGATATCAAGTAATGTAATGCTTCTGCTCCGGATTGTGGGGTTTTGTTATTGTTTTTGTTGTTTTTGGTTAAGACTGCTTTAGCTATTTGGGCTCCTTTTTGGTTACACATGAATTTTAGAAGAGTTCTTTTCAAATTCTGTGAAAAATGACATTGGTAGTTTGATAGGAATAACCTTAAGTCTGTAGATTTCTGTGGTCAGTGTGGCCATTTTAACAATATTGATTATTATTGGTAGGTTTCTTAGATAGAGCTGATAGAATTGATTGAACTAGATAAAGAAAGTAATGAAAAGTGACTTGTTTTGAGTGGGTTTTTTTGTTGTTTTGTTTATTGGCTTGAGCTTCTTGAAGAGATAATTATGCCATTTACTGAAATGGGAAAAGGGAATGGGAATGTGAAAATCAAGAGTTTCCTTTTGGGGATATTAATTATAAGATAAATACTAGCTATTCAAGGAGAAATAAAGCATAAACCTACTTATAAAAATCTAACAAGCTTAACTTCAATTTCCAATGTTATTAGCAGTATTGAGTGGTTATTCACAAAATAAAAATAATGAAACCAATTCTTCTTAATTTTTTTTTCTTTTCAATGAAAAGATTTTAGATGAGGGCTTTAGTTGTATCAAATAATGTATAATCTTGTACATATGTACTTAAATAGCATATTGAAGGCATTAATGTGATATGCAAGTGTGATATGATATTATGTATATCCATACATAGATTTCTATGTGCTTTGTTTGCCAATCTGATGGAATTTACTGAATAATCATTGACCATCTACTATGCAGTAGATATCAGTAACATATAGCAAAAGAGCTTTTAGTTTACTTACTGTTTTTTTTTCTTGACCTTAATCTTTGATTAGTGATTGCTAATACATCACTTGGATAATATAGTCAATCATTTAAAATATGTTTACTCTGCTAATTATTTTCAAGTGTGTTACAAATAATTGAAGGCAAATAATAAAGAGACCTACTATATTAGAATGCTTATTCCAATGCATATTAGTATACTTTCCTTTTCCAAAGTCATTTCAAAGTATTTTGCACTAGTTCAATTTTATTTTAAGACCTGCACTAATAATACTATCTGGCAGTAACTGCTTTGGATCACAATGGATCCTCCAAGATTTATGTTGTACCTTTAGCTATAAAACCCTTACAACATCTATTTTTCTGGATAGTTTTTACATTATCATTTTTAGCCTCAAGCCAGAATTATTTCTTGTAATGTGAAAAAAGTTATAAGGCGATGTCCACTCATCTGGTTCTTATGGAGCATAGCAGTATCCGTTATTGCTAGAAGGTATTTTTATCTTTGTTTATTCACCTTTTCTTTCTTTTTACTGTAAAGGTCTTAAACCATTACCAGAAATACAAGAGGGAAGGCTTTTTGAGAAGACATTATGTAATCATTGTAACTTCATTTGCTATTAAGATTCTCTTCATGTGAATTATATTAAAAGGTGCATTTACTCCAACATGTACACTTAATTCTTACTTTTTACTTATAACTCTTTTTCATACAGGTATTTCAGAACAAATGGGCAGCCATAAAAGATGTTCTGTTTATTACAAATTTGAAAATATGATATATTCAGGAAATTCGCAATGACGCAGATTTTAGATATAAAGCAATATTATTATTATACATTCTTTGAGGACATATTATATATCATTTCAAAGTAAGATATGAGTTTAAAATAGAATAACATATTTTAGAATGGAGTGGAATGGGTGAAATATTTTCTGTAAGTAATGGGTTGTCAAATCTCATGTAGGGTGCATAAAAGAATGTATGTAATTTGAAGTTACACAAATCTCCAAATTATGAAGCCTCATTCTCACAGCATATAGAAAAAAAATCAATAATAAACATAATACCCAAATATAATTTAAACTCTGATTCTGAGATTGTGTTTTCTAATAAATTATCTGGGTAAGACTAATAATTAATTTCATTAATAATATTAATACCGATGTGCCAGTTTGCAATATGACTAACAGTAGCAAGTGGTTATTCACAAAATAAAGATAAGAAAACCAATTCTTCTAAAAGCTTATTTTTTCTTTTAAATGAAAATATTTTTGATGAGGATTTTGGTGTTATCAAATAGTTTATAATCTTATATAATTTGTACTTAAGTAGTATATTGAAGGCATTAATTTTATATTATTTGCTTTATAGTTTTGTCATTAAAATTCCTATTAATAGTACTACTTGAAGTTATAATAAATACTGACAAAAAGTACAATATTAAGTATATAATTCTGCCAAATTTAGTCAAATTTACATATCTAAACAATGATTTATACAGTTAACAATAGTATAGCTGTTATTCTCCTAGCTTGATACAACTTTATGCCCTCTCAGTTCCTTGATTATATATCACTCTTTAAAAGTCAGATCAAATTCTACCATTTTAAAAAAGCACTCTGGGATCTAATTTTGCATTTTTATCATCAAAAGTATTTTATTATATCACTAACAAAATAGCAATTTGCCACAGAATAATGTATAGAATAGTGATATGTGCCTATAGAAAGAGAAAACACAAAATTTAAATTATTATGATTAATAGAATAATTACTCCTTATGAAGAATCTTGCAACTCAATAAGCTGCAGCTGTAAAAATCATTGCCTAATTGGTTATATCAGTATTTTTAAACAAAATTTATACATTGAAGCATACTATGTAAATATGTATCTAATGCATATATTGGTGTGTGCATATATGTAAATATGTGTGTGTGTGTGTGTGTGTGTGTGTGTATATATACACACACATATGTGTTTGATGTCAGAAGTTCCTCAGAACCACTAGTGTCCCAAATAGTACAATTTAAACACATTTGGCCTTGGTGAAAATATGTGTCTAGGAGAGAAAATAATAATTATCTAGACTTTCAGAGTATGTTTTTTCCACAAGCTTCCTGATATAGTTTATAAAATATCTTTCACATCATCCCCTCTATTCCTATGGTAATTACCTAGATTTGTTTTAAAGGCCCTTGCTTATTTTTGGGTTCATAATCATGCAATAACTTTCTAAATTTTCTCACTGACTACTTGCCTTTAAATGCATCCTTTGTATGCCAACTAAACTCTGCTTTGCCCAACACAATCATGGGATCACCATGACTGAGAACTCCCCTTGGTGTGGAGAATAACATTTGCAGTTCTCAGCTTGGTATTTAAAAGCTTTCATAATGTGTCTTAATCTACATTTCTAGAGTACTACTTCCCTTCCTCTGACCCACAATTAAAGATTATTCCCCAGGCACAGCAAATTATACACCATTTCCAAAACACATTCCCTTTCATTGCTGCCTTACCTTTGGCCATGCAGATGCATTCTCCCTAAAATGCCCTTCACACATTACCACTTCTAACTCTGGCAGGTTGCCATTTTTCTGTCAAGATCAAAATGTTTGACGTTATGGCCTCCCCTGAGACAGAATTAATTGCTACCTCCTTTTTCTGCAGCATTTTTTTCATACTTTGAATACAGCAGTTTTATGTCATAAAATTTATTATATAAGTTCTATGTTTTACATACTGACTTTCTAGATGACAACTAACATCCTTATAATGCAAATCTCGATAAACGTGCCTAGACCTTAACTAATGTACACATATACATTTTACAAGTGTGTATCAGTATACAAATAGATATGTACACATGCACATACTTGCTGGGCTTTATAGGAGTTATTATTATCAAAAACAGAATGCAGACTGATTAAACATGTTATTGTTGAAATGACTTCCGTGGTTGTCTTTTAAATGTCAATCATTCAGATTTTCACGTCAGGATTCTCATAATGAATTAAGTGTGGCTTTAAACACATGAAAGCACTTTTACTAAAAATACAGCATTATTGAAATATTGTAAGACATTTAAGGCATAAAAAAGTTCGGCCTGTACATACAGTGTGAAATTCTGTCTGTTCTATGGCAAATGTCTATATCCTCCAAAGTCATAGATACTTACTCAAGGCAGAAATACAGAATTAGAAATATGTAAATGTAGCATAGTTATCTGAATTATATTTGTTTCGATAACTGGTTAATGTTGGACTAAGAACATTTGCTCAGTATGTTAATACATGTAATAAAAGAAACAATTTATAAAAACAACCAATGAATCTGATTCTCATAGCAGAAAAGCTTTTAAAATGTCAATAATAAAAATGTTTTAAAATTGACATTATTACTATATTGTATAATATTCAGTATTATAAATATCATTTTAATGGAGTAACACTATATCATCATATATTAAATAATATAAATAATAAAAAAGTCTAAATGGAAAGTACATTCTCATAACTTCTGATTTTTTAATAACATTTAAAACACATTTAGAAACTGAGAATTATGTAGTACAAACTTTATTCACATACATGGATTTTAAAAATTTAGTTATTAATAATATGCTTTCCACTTTTCACAAAATTCCCTTTGGATTGCTTTGCACTTGAATTACTATAGTCATTGAAGTAAATAAATGTCCACTACATTATAAACAAACTTTTAAATTAGGTACAGTGTTTATTCTGTCATGAAACAGGGATTTTAATGATTAAATTCATGAAACGTAACTTACAATGGAACGACGTAAGCCACACTCATCAAAAGTTCATAAAATACCTGGAAACAAAATCAGAAAAAAGTTTTAGACTATGTCCTAGAATATGCCTGAATACCAAGAAATAGCAGCAATGGCACCTACTATTTAATCACCTTCTATGGGTCAGATGACATGTCAGATGTTATATATGTGTATATATACACAAACACACACATAATATAACATATATAATGTATATATAATATATGTTATCTAATTCTTATAAAATATTCATATTTTGATTTTCCAGACTACTGACAAGTTCTAGAGTTTGTTGAATACCAGAAAGCTAGAAAATGGCTAAACTGTCATTGGAAAACAAAAAGTCCACCGAAGCTGGAGATGCTTTTTCTCTACCTTGTAATGCCTTTGTTTGCTGTGGGCGGGTGGTACTTATCCTATTTTATGCCAGTACCATGCTGTTTTGGTTACAATAGCTTTATAGTATAATTTAGATTTTCGATATTAGTGCTCGTGTCTCTCCTCCATTTTACCCATCTCACCACACACACATAAGCAGAACATTCTGTGGTTTTGGTTTTGTGTTTGACATTTTGATTTTCTATGATAATTTGATCTAAAATAAAAATCAGTGTATCTATTTTTGTTAATGTGTCTAGGCATAACTGATGAAAATTTGCAGAAAATCCCAAAGACGAAAGTCAATAAAACCTCCAAAACTAAAATTATAAATGTTGGTAGGAAAATCAGCCCAGTAAGTGAGGAAGGGATGATTCATATTAAGACTTTAGGCCAAGAATTTGAATTTTTTAAAGTGCTTTTTTCCAAAGCACTAGCAATAAATGATGAAGTCCAGATATGGACACAAGCAATCTAGCCTCAGACATTGCATCTTTCCTAAATAATATGTTTTCAAAAGAATTTCAAGCAGTATTTGGAGATTCATCGAGGCTATTGATAAATACAGAATCTGAAAATTTTTATTTGAGAATGACTTAAAATAAATGCATCTGCATATAAAAATGAAGAACAAAGAAAACATATCGATGCTCAGAAGAAAAGCAAACAGAAAACCTATATATATATATAGTTTATATATATATATATAGTTTATATATATATATATAGTTTATATATATATATATAGTTTATATATATGTATATATACACCTACACACAAACACACATATATAGTGTAATATTGGTTGACAATTGTAAAAACTATCTCCACCAATATACAATTACATACAGGAAGGTACAGCTTCCATAAAATAGAAATTGAAAAGAAAAATAAAGCTGCATACAGAGATGAAAGGAACAAGACAAGGTGAATGTTAAAATTTACAAAATATGTAAATACGATGAAACTAAAAAGCAATGAAAAACTTTTAACAAACATTGAATAAGACTTACTACGGGAGAGAATCACTGATGACAATGTGATTGATAAACTTCAGTAAGTTCCTTCAAATGAAGAATAAAGAATCAAATATATGAAAAGGAAGATATGATATTAACAGTTTATGGATTAATTAATTTCCACCTCAAGAATCATAAGTGTCCTGAGAATGAAAATTTGAAATAATGAAGTCACTATTTTAAAATTAATTTGAGAAAACATTAAAATAAATATAATGTTTGAGATCACATTCTGATAACATATAGTCATAATGTGAAACACATATTGAGTGTTTGAGAATGCAAATATGTTCCAGATAAAATAAATAATGATGCATCCTTAAAATATATTTGGTTCACAAACACATACATACACACACACACACCACCAAACCCAAAACAAAAGCAAAAATTAAAGGAAGGGTAAAGTGTGTTAGAAAAAAGAGAGAGAGGCAGACAGAAATAGAGAGACAGCATGCAATTCCCAAATATTTGATGTCACAAATGAGTCACAATCTTTTATTAGTTGGATAGAAAATTGTATGCTGTGAGCCTAATTGTAAAAATTAAAATATGCATGCATTGAAATATTAAAACATAAAGAATTTTATGCATATAAATAGCTTTTCTGGAGTTATCTGTATATAAAATAAAGGAAAAGACCAATGTAAAGGGAATCAGTGGTTTAAATAATCATATATAAAAATACCTTGATGTAAAATATAGCATGTGTAGTGTTTACAATATATCAAATCCTTATATTTAGAACATTTATGATAAATGGTATTCATATTTTCTATCTGTATACGTAAAATCTATATAATAATGTGGTGGTACTATAAGCCACCCTACAAAAATTGGCAGAGGAATAAGAATAGGCAATCTAAAGTATAAAATACATTTTAAAAGGTAATAAAATTGTAACCACACAAAAAATAAAAAATAAATAGAAACAGAAAAATGATAACAAGAAAGTAGTATAATTTTCTACTTATTAACTTGGAAAAGGTATAAATCAGTAGCTCATATAGCATCCAGAATGACACATCTGGAGAGTGGTTTCATTCAGTTCTCTTGGGAGTATAAATTGATTAAAAATTTCTGAAAGGCAAATTGGCAAACACATTTCAAGCTTTTGAATTTTTCAAAAATCTTCATCTAAAAAAACTTGCTTACAGGTTAACTTCCTATATAATATTCAGAAGTATGTACTAATATGTATATCTAAATGGGTTCATTAAAACACAACATCTAGAAACTGAGGCAATCTAAATATACATTGCATAAATAATCATATTGGCAAAGGCAAAAATATTATAGGTTCAGTAATGTTTTCCTAATTATTTTAATATCATAAAAGTCATAATATTGTTAATGAAATGAGGCAGGTAGAAAATTGTATGTCTGATGTATTTCTAATTTTTGAATAAAAACGTATATGCACTGAAATATAAGAAAATTAATAACTTGCTAAATTTCTGAATGTCAGAAACGGATGTAACACTTTTAGTGCATATTCTGAATGGAAATACATATCCAGAAGATACCCATAAATGTCACTTGAAAAATAAAGTAAAATGAGTTGAAGTAGTGTTAGGTAAACAAACCACTGGCATCACAAGGCATTTCCTCCTCCAGCTGTTCTTCTGGCCTATCAGCCCATTCATAGCAGTGAGAAGCCATTAGAGCAGGTGGCTGCTCATTTTATTTTGATATGGAAGATTAACCTCAGAGCTATTTCTGCATTTACTAGAAAATAGTGAGTCATGACAATTGTAAAAACTATCTCCACTGCTATGCAATCAAATTCTTTTATACCAGGGCGAACTCTCACAGGGGATGAATACTGAGAATGTTTAAATCACTTTTTAAAAATTATTTTTCTCAATTTTTGTGTCAGCTATTTATAGATGAAAACATAATAGAAGGGTTATCATTAACAATACCACAATGTTATTAGTTTTGTTTTTCAAAGTGTCAAAGTGGAATTGTAACTAGTGATCTTGTGTTCAAATGAAACAAGCACTTATCTGTAACTCAAAAGAGTAGATATTTATCAGTTATTATTTAGTCTACAATTATTCTGTCCATATATGTATGTTTCTTTCGTTTTCAAGAGTGGCTCTGCTATGTTCCCCCCAGATTCCTTTTGGTAGTTAAGTAACAACACATTTTGGATCAATGTAAGTACTAGGGCTATTTTGACCTTGTATTTGAAATAGTCTGCTACACTAGGGATGAGACATGCAAGATAAATTTAGAAGAAAAACTTAATTGGCATTTAGTGTGTATTGTTTGCTGGTTCAAAGAATTCGCCTTTGTGAATTTGGCCAGAACATTAATATTATCACACTGCAATCAGTATTTGTCAGTTCTCATCAAGGGTATCATCTACTTCTTAGGACTATCTTAGGTATTTTCAGGCCATGTAATGGGAAACCAATTAGCAATAATGAGAGGTAGATTGTAGACTTTAAAAATGGCACATTAAAAAATTCCTAATAATAGATGCTAACCTCTCAAAGAATATAAATATATGTCAAACTACCTCTAAATTTTTCATAGGAGCAAAATACATAGTTTCAAATTTTATTCAGTGTATTAAATTGTAACATAATTTAACATTTACTGATAAAGATACTCTCATAGGCTTATTATATATAATGCCTTGGCAAGCCATTAAAAACCCAAAAACTATGACTCAGTGAGGTAATTTTTGATGAAATATTTACCCTTTTTTTTTTCAAGAGGTATTTAAAGAACATTTATTCACACAGATGGCTGCAAAATTTCAAGTGGATTGATGTCATTTTAGTCAAGCTGTCCTTTATTCCTCAAACTTCAGTGTGCAAATTTTCCATTTCTGGGCTTTGATAATACATATAAAATATGACTGTGGTAATTAATTTTGATGTGTCAACTTCCCTAGGCTATGCTACCCAGTTGTTTGATCAAACAGTAGTCTACACATTGTTGTGAGGGTACCCACAAATATGACTAATATTTATAGTTAACTTTAAGTAAAGCAGATTACGTTACCGAATTTCTAGCCTGCTGGCTTGCTGTATGCATTTTAGACTTCCCAGCCCCCACAATCACATATGCAAATTCCTTAATCTCTCTCTCTCTCTCTCTCTCTCTCTCTCTCTTTCTCTCTCTCTCTTCTTTCCGCATCTGTTGGCTCTGTTGCCCTGGAGAACTCTAACTAATTCAATGACCAAATGTGATTGTAAGAGTTTCTCTAGAGTGGAATCATTATGCTGTAAACTTACTAGATATTGTCAAATTGTCTTCCAAAATGATTATACACACTACTCAGTAATCTCACCCATCCCTGCTATTGTTACCTTAAAAATATTGTCAGTTTGATGAATGTGGAATGGTATTGCCTTGTGTTTTCTACTTCATGTGTTTCTTGTCAGCATCATGTTACATAGAAAAGCATCATTATAACAAAAAAGGACAGGAATATTAAATCATCCACGTACCTATTATTTTATTTGAGGTTTGAGTGAACAAATATTTATTTGGCATTTAATGTATGGCATGATATTAGCCACTTAGGAATCTTACAAACTTATGGGGCTTGATGGAACATTGGTGAGATTTAGTGCCAAGACACATTACTCATAGTAGAGAATTCTGCCAGTGGTTCTGGCTGTCTCTCTTAGATAGTGGAGGCTGAAAGAGAGAGATAGTTAGGAAGCAGCATTTGTACCAATATTTGGTAAAAGTAGTATGGCAAGGAAAATGGCAAAATCAATACTTCAAATGCTGTGGCCCATAAAATTAAATTTCTTGACAGAATATGCAGGTGTGAGAGGGAAATGATACACTGAAAAAGAAAAAAATGGATGTGCTAATGGCTACAGTTATCTATGAGGCAGTTGTGAGTGAGACTCTATTGCTCAAGTGAGAGGTTTTCCTCAGGACCATAGCTAAGCTGGGAAAACCATCTCTCTACTCACATAACTTTGCAATCAGTTTCTCTCAAGCTTTTTTTTTTTGTTTTTGTTTGTTTGTTTGTTTGTTTTAAATAAAAATGTCCTGTTTTTGATCTGCTACAATCTTGAAAACAATGAATTCTGATTTAGTTGTTGCTTGAAGAAACTCTAACCTCAGAGTTATCCATGTAGATTCTGCACTCATTGACTTCTCTAAATATCTGTGGCACGTTTTCTCTGGCTGGCTAAGGTTAAACAGCATTCTCCTTCAAAAAAAAAAAAAAAAGGTATTTTTAACATTTTTTTTAAGCTTCAAGTACTCTCTGTAAATATGTGGCTTCAATGGCAGATATCTATATATGAAATCCTTTAAACTATACCCATGTTTTATTAAAATTGAAATATCTTTTGTGAATTATTTGCTGTTTGTTTCCAATATGAGTAAATTTTCAACTTATACTTTTTTTTTTTTTTTTTGCTATTAACAGATACTAATTAAATATTTTGTCAAGTGAAAAATCACACCTGAGTAAGCTCAGGTAATCAACTCTACTTGCCCTGTCAGATTCCCATTTCTGGTTAATATTCTTTAGCGAAGGAAAGTTTGGAAAAATTCTATATATGAGGAACTTTAAGCTGTCAATATATATGATGAACTTTCAGTGTGCAATGTGTATAAGAGCCTGGAATTTTAGGGACATGTCATAAAACAGACTTTTTAGAGCAAGTACTACTTATGTCAATAGTGGCAAGTTAATTAAAATAGCAGTTTTCTAGTGATGTTTTATGTATACTGTATATAATAATAATAAAATCAATTTCCCATATTAATCAATAGTATTCTTTTCTTTGTGATTTTGGGGGCCTTGGTCAATTGATGGTGATTTCTGGTGTTTAAAATTGTGTTAACCCATGCTACCCTTGGCATACAGGCAATTTAAGGAAAACGTTTTTTATAATCCTTTATTTGTAGTTTCAAAAAACCTCCTAAATAAGTAAATCAAAAGGGAAAACTTTTTAAAGTCTCAGGCATCTATGAGAATTGTAACAACAAGAGACAGACAAATTTCTAGACAGATAGGAAAAGGTTTCCAGTGAAACCCGATCTTTAAGCCAAAGACAGCCTAAAGCCTGAAAACCAAACTGCCAAATTCTGGATAGAGTCCATTACCAGAGTAAGAATCTTTACCTATGTCTTATCCACTCTCTATCGATTGGTTCCTTTTGGATGATTTCTTTTAAACAATCAAATAGTGCTTTTTCCAAAGACCACCTATGGATTAATCAGCTTGCATTCCCCCATTGTAAGCCCATAAAAACACTGGACTCAGTCACACTGTCAACTACCCACTCTCACATCCCCTCTCACAGATGAGAGCTTTCCTTCTGTTGTTCAATAAAATTATTCTCTGTCTTATGTGAATCTGGTGTCTGGTGTCCACACACCTTATTCCTCTTGGTTGTGGTACAAAAACCTGGAACCTGCTAAAAGGCAGGCATGAAAAAAGCTGTAACATGCTCCTATTCACTGGACTATGGGAGAAAGAGTGTTGTAACATGCTCCCGCTCAACAAGGTACAAGCTATTGGAATGAAGAGCTGTGACATCTCTTGGGGGCTCAGACCTCAGGATTCCCTAAGCGGGAGCTGTAACACCCCTTGGGACTCTGCAATTGCTAGCATCTCTGAGTTTTGGGATGTCATCTTGTTCCCCTCATCCAGATGCTGGTGCACAATGCAGAAGCCACTCACAGCACCCTGGGTCCAGCTGTGGGCTGAGTATAGTGTCATGGCAGGAGCGAGATCCTAGTGGGCAAGAGCCCAGGCAGAGGTGGTGGTGGCTGCAGAGGTTTTCAGCTGCTGAAGCAGCACTGGAAGAATCCTGTAACAGGAACATCTATAATGTATTTGAGCCTCAGAAATGATTGGGACCAAATAAAACTAACATCACGACTTTGTGTTTCTTGTTCCTGCTTCATTCAGGATATGTGTTCCAGCCTCTCCTAGTGAAGGTCATCCTTTCTGCAAGTGGCAAGTGGTTTGGTGGTCAGTGTTTCTAAATTTTACATTTAAAAATTTTTGGTGTTTAGTTTCCCAGTTTTAATTTTGGGGGAAAAAAGTGGAAGAAATTTGGCTATCTTAGTTTGGATCAAATGCTCATTGTTGGACCAGTCAACCATATCTAGGAGAAGGGACTGTAATCATTAACTTATTTAGAAACAAATGCTAACCACTAGACTAATCTATCTGACTAGAAAACAAGGGAAAATGAGAATCTGAATTTCCTATTTGTCACCACATAATGGAATCAGGCAAGGGATAATTTTTAGAACAGATTTTTCTGAGAAGAGAGGAGAACATTACACACAATTCAAATTAAGGATGTCTACTACAAGTCTTATTTAAAGATAACCAACCCTTGCTTAACTGACATATTGATTCTTGGACAACATTCCTAATGAAGGAAAGAAATGTTTCAATACACTGTGCTCCTAATGGCATGACATTTGCAAAATGATTTAATCTGATGTGCCTCAGTTTGCTTAAATAGGAAAAGAAGAAAATATTAGAAACTACTTAGTGAAGTTGCCCAACAACATAATACATTGAAAAATATATGTAATTGGGCGGGAGCAAGATGGCCGAATAGGAACAGCTCCAGTCTCCAACTCCCGGCGCGAGCGACACAGAAGACCGGTGATTTCTGCATTTTCAACTGAGGTACTGGGTCCATCTCACTGGGGAGTGCCGGACGATCGGTGCTGGTCAGCTGCTGCAGCCCGACCAGTGAGAGCTGAAGCAGGGCGAGGCATTGCCTCACCTGGGAAGCGCAAGGGAGAAGGGAATCCCTTTTCCTACCCAGGGGAACTGAGACACACAACACCTGGAAAATCGGGTAACTCCCACCCCAATACTGCGCTTTAAGCAAACAGGCACACCAGGAGATCATATCCCACACCTGGCCCGGAGTGTCCCACACCCACGGAGCCTCCCTCATTGCTAGCACAGCAGTCTGTGATCTACCGGCAAGGCAGCAGCGAGGCTGGGGGAGGGGCGCCCGCCATTGCTGAGGCTTAAGTAGGTAAACAAAGCTGCTGGGAAGCTCGAACTGGGTGGAGCTCACAGCAGCTCAAGGAAACCTGCCTGTCTCTGTAGACTCCACCTCTGGGGACAGGGAAATAACAAACGCAGCCAAAACCTCTGCAGACACAAATGACTCTGTCTGACAGCTTTGAAGAGAGCAGTGGATCTCCCAACACGGAGGTTGAGATCTGAGAAGGGACAGACTCCCTGCTCAAGTGGGTCCCTGACCCCTGAGTAGCCCAACTGGGAGACATCCCCCACTAGGGGCAATCTTACACCCCACACCTCACAGGGTGGAGTACACCCCTGAGAGGAAGCTTCCAAAGCAAGAATCAGACAGGTACGCTCGCTGTTCAGAAATATTCTATCTTCTGCAGCCTCTGCTGCTGATACCCAGGCAAACAGGGTCTGGAGTGGACCTCAAGCAATCTCCAACAGACCTACAGCTGAGGGTCCTGACTATTAGAAGGAAAACTATCAAACAGAAAGGACACCTACACCAAAACCCCATCAGTACATCACCATCATCAAAGACCAGAGGCAGATAAAACCACAAAGATGGGGAAAAAGCAGGGCAGAAAAGCTGGAAAATCAAGAAATAAGAGCGCATCTCTCCTGGCAAAGGAGCGCAGCTCATCGCCAGCAACAGATCAAAGCTGGACGGAGAATGACTTTGACGAGATGAGAGAAGAAGGCTTCAGTCCATCAAATTTCTCAGAGCTAAAGGAGGAATTACGTACCCAGCACAAAGAAACTAAAAATCTTGAAAAAAAAGTGGAAGAATTGATGGCTAGAGAAATTAATGCAGAGAAGGTCCTAAACGAAATGAAAGAGATGAAAACCATGACACGAGAAATATGTGACAAATACACAAGCTTCAGTAACCGACTCAATCAACTGGAAGAATGAGTATCAGCGATTGAGGATCAAATGAATGAAATGAAGCGAGAAGAGAAACCAAAAGTAAAAAGAAGAAAAAGAAATGAACCAAGCCTGCAAGAAGTATGGGATTATGTAAAAAGACCAAATCTACGTCTGATTGGGGTGCCTGAAAGTGAGGGGGAAAATGGAACCAAGTTGGAAAACACTCTTCAGGATATCATCCAGGAGAACTTCCCCAACCTAGTAGGGCAGGCCAACATTCAAATCCAGGAAATACAGAGAACGCCACAAAGATACTCCTCGAGAAGAGCAACTCCAAGACACATAATTGCCAGATTCACCAAAGTTGAAATGAAGGAAAAAATCTTAAGGGAAGCCAGAGAGAAAGGTCGGGTTACCCACAAAGGGAAGCCCATCAGACAAACAGCAGATCTCTCGGCAGAAACTCTACAAGCGAGAAGAGAGTGGGGGCCAATATTCAACATTCTTAAAGAAAAGAATTTCAAACCCAGAATTTCATATCCAGCCAAACTAAGTTTCATAAGTGAAGGAGAAATAAAATCCTTTACAGATAAGCAAATGCTTAGAGATTTTGTCACCACTAGGCCTGCCTTGCAAGAGACCCTGAAGGAAGCACTAAACATGGAAAGGAACAACCGGTACCACCCATTGCAAAAACATGCCAAAATGTAAAGACCATCGGGGCTAGGAAGAAACTGCATCAACTAACGAGCAAAATAACCAGTTAATATCATAATGGCAGGATCAAGTTCACACATAACAATCTTAACCTTAAATGTCAATGGACTAAATGCTCCAATTAAAAGACACAGACTGGCAAACTGGATAAAGAGTCAAGACCCATCAGTCTGCTGTATTCAGGAGACCCATCTCACACGCAGAGACATACATAGGCTCAAAATAAAGGGATGGAGGAAGATTTACCAAGCAAATAGAGAACAAAAAAAAGCGGAGGTTGCAATCCTAGTCTCTGATAAAACAGACTTTAAACCATCAAAGATGAAAACAGACAAAGAAGGCCATTACATAATGGTAAAGGGATCAATTCAACAGGAAGAGATAACTATACTAAATATATATGCACCCAACACAGGAGCACCCAGATTCATAAAGCAAGTCCTTAGAGACTTACAATGAGAATTAGATTCCCATACAATAATAATTGGAGACTTCAACACTCCACTGTCAACATTAGACAGATCAACGAGACAGAAAGTTAACAAGGATATCCAGGAATTGAACTCATCTCTGCAGCAAGCAGACCTAATAGACATCTATAGAACTCTCCACCCCAAATCAACAGAATATACATTCTTCTCAGCACCACATCGTACTTACTCCAAAATCGACCACGTAATTGGAAGTAAAGCACTCCTCAGCAAATGTACAAGAACAGAAATTATAACAAACTGTCTCTCCGACCACAGTGCAATCAAACTAGAACTCAGGACTAAGAAACTCAATCAAAACCACACAACTACATGGAAACTGAACAACCTGCTCCTGAATGACTACTGGGTACATAACGGAATGAAGGCAGAAATAAAGATGTTCTTTGAAACCAATGAGAACAAAGATACAACATACCAGAATCTCTAGGACCCAATTAAAGCAGTGTGTAGAGGGAAATTTATAGCACTAAATGCCCACAAGAGAAAGCAGGAAAGATCTAAAATTGACACTCTAACATTGCAATTAAAAGAACTAGAGAAGCAAGAGGAAACACATTCGAAAGCTAGCAGAA
Source organism: Macaca mulatta (assembly GCF_049350105.2). Taxonomy (NCBI): domain Eukaryota; kingdom Metazoa; phylum Chordata; class Mammalia; order Primates; family Cercopithecidae; genus Macaca; species Macaca mulatta. Next base: position 58,347,273 of record NC_133422.1, read on the forward strand.
GGCTAGAAATAAATAAGATCCGAGCAGAACTGAAGGAGATAGAGACACAAAAAACTCTCCAAAAAAATCCATGAATCCAGGAGTTGGTTTTTTTGAAAAGATCAACAAAATTGACAGACCACTAGCAAGACTAATAAAGAAGAAAAGAGAGAAGAATCAAATCGACACAATTAAAAATGATAAAGGGGATATCACCACTGACCCCACAGAAATACAAATTACCATCAGAGAATACTATAAACACCTCTACGCAAATAAACTGGAAAATCTAGAAGAAATGGGTAATTTCCTGGACACTTACACTCTCCCAAGACTAAACCAGGAAGAATTTAAATCCCTCAATAGACCAATAGCAGGCTCTGAAATTGAGGCAATAATTAATAGCCTACCAACCAAAAAAAGTCCAGGACCAGATGGATTCACAGCTGAATTCTACCAGAGGTACAAGGAGGAGTTGGTACCATTCCTTCTGAAACTATTCCAATCAATAGAAAAAGAGGGAATCCTCCCTAACTCATTTTTTGAGGCCAACATCATCCTGGTACCAAAGCCTGGCAAAGACACAACAAAAAAAGAGAATTTTAGACCAATATCCCTGATGAACATCGATGCAAAAATCCTCAATAAAATACTGGCAAACCGGATTAAGCAACACATCAAAAAGCTTATCCACCATGATCAAGTGGGCTTCATCCCTGGGATGCAAGGCTGGCTCAACATTCGCAAATCAATAAACATAATCCAGCATATAAACAGAACCAAAGACAAGAACCACATGATTATCTCAATAGATGCAGAAAAGGCTTTTGACAAAATTCAACAGCCCTTCATGCTAAAAACGCTCAATAAATTCGGTATTGATGGAACGTACCTCAAAATAATAAGAGCTATTTATGACAAACCCACAGCCAATATCATACTGAATGGGCAAAAACTGGAAAAATTCCCTTTGAAAACTGGCACAAGACAGGGATGCCCTCTCTCACCACTCCTATTCAACATAGTGTTGGAAGTTCTGGCTAGGGCAATTAGGCAAGAGAAAGAAATCAAGGGTATTCAGTTAGGAAAAGAAGAAGTCAAACTGTCCCTGTTTGCAGATGACAGGATTGTATATTTAGAAAACCCCATTGTCTCAGCCCAAAATCTCCTTAAGCTGATAAGCAACTTCAGCAAAGTCTCAGGATACAAAATTAATGTGCAAAAATCACAAGCATTCTTATACACCAGTAGCAGACAAACAGAGAGCCAAATCAGGAATGAACTTCCATTCACAATTGCTGCAAAGAGAATGAAATACCTAGGAATCCAACTTACAAGGGATGTAAAGGACCTCTTCAAGGAGAACTACAAACCACTGCTCAGTGAAATAAAAGAGGACACAATCAAATGGAAGAACATACTATGCTCATGGATAGGAAGAATCAATATCGTGAAAATGGCCATACTGCCCAAGGTAATTTATAGATTCAATGCCATCCCCATCAAGCTACCAATGAGTTTCTTCACAGAATTGGAAAAAACTGCTTTAAAGTTCCTATGGAACCAAAAAAGAGCCCGCATCTCCAAGTCAATCCTAAGTCAAAAGAACAAAGCTGGAGGCATCACGCTACCTCACTTCAAACTATACTACAAGGCTACAGTAACCAAAACAGCATGGTACTGGTACCAAAACAGAGATATAGACCAATGGAACAGAACAGAGTCCTCAGAAATAATACCACACATCTACAGCCATCTGATCTTTGACAAACCTGAGAGAAACAAGAAATGGGGAAAGGATTCCCTATTTAATAAATGGTGCTGGGAAAATTGGCTAGCCATAAGTAGAAAGCTGAAAGTGGATCCTTTCCTTACTCCTTATACGAAAATTAATTCAAGATGGATTAGAGACTTAAATGTTAGACCTAATACTATAAAAATCCTAGAGGAAAACCTAGGTAGTACCACTCAGGACATAGGCATGGGCAAAGACTTCATGTCTAAAACACCAAAAGCAATGGCAGCAAAAGCCAAAATTGACAAATGAGATCTCATTAAACTAAAGAGCTTCTGCACAGCAAAAGAAACTACCATCAGAGTGAACAGGCAACCTACAGAATGGGAGAAAATTTTTGCAATCTACTCATCTGACAAAGGGCTAAGATCCAAAACCTACAAGAACTCAAACAAATTTACAAGAAAAAAACAAACAACCCCATCAAAAAGTGGGCAAAGGGTATGAACAGACATTTCTCAAAAGAAGACATTCATACAGCCAACAGACACATGAAAAAATGCTCATCATCACTGGCCATCAGAGAAATGCAAATCAAAACCCCAATGAGATACCATCTCACACCAGTTAGAATGGCGATCATTAAAAAGTCAGGAAACAACAGGTGCTGGAGAGGATGTGAAGAAATAAGAACCCTTTTACACTGTTGGTGGGACTGTAAACTAGTTCAACCATTATGGAAAACAGTATGGCGATTCCACAAGGATCTAGAACTAGATGTACCATATGACCCAGCCATCCCATTACTGGGTATATACCCAAAGGATTATAAATTATGCTGCTATAAAGACACATGCACACGTATGTTTATTGCAGCACTATTCACAATAGCAAAGACTTGGAATCAACCCAAATGTCCATCAGTGACAGATTGGATTAAGAAAATGTGGCACATATACACCATGGAATACTATGCAGCCATCAAAATGGATGAGTTTGTGTCCTTTGTAGGGACATGGATACAGCTGGAAACCATCATTCTTAGCAAACTATCACAAGAAGAGAAAACCAAACACCCCATGTTCTCACTCATAGGTGGGAACTGAACAATGAGATCACTTGGACTCAGGAAGGGGAACATCACACACAGGGGCCTATCATGGGGAGGGGGGAGGGGGGAGGGATTGCATTGGGAGTTATACCTGATGTAAATGACGAGTTGATGGGTGCAGCACAGCAACATGGCACAAGTATACATATGTAACAAACCTGCACGTTATGCACATGTACCCTACAACTTAAAGTATAATAATAATAAATAAATTTTAAAAAGAAGAAAAATATATGTAATTGAAAACAATATAATATTATATGAGATTCAGTTACAAGTTTTACTGACAATGCTACAGAGTTGCTTGCATTTGCTATGTTGTCTCATAGATAAAATCTGAACCACCAGTTAAATTAAAAGAACAGCTTTCATATTTTGTAATTTGATATGTTTTGGATGATATGTAATTTGGATGTTAATTACTGTTCTCTGACTTAGAAGATGTAACTCAGAGGTTTTTCCTTTCTGAGTTTAATTGATTTGTGTCTAAGTTTTTCATCAGAATATTTGGTATAATAGCATATACTTTCTAGGATTTCCAGGATTCTGTTAATTATCACTTAGAATCGTGCTTTACTATGTAATAAATTCTCAGAGAAAGAGTAAAGGCAACCTGTTTTTTGCTGGCTTGTTTTTACAGTGTCTACATTTTTATATTCTTATTGTTTGTAGACCTTTTTGGTTATTTCTCAAATATATTTTCTCAGAGAAAGAATAACAGAAAATTTATTGCTCCTAATTTGCATCATCAACACATCTACTCTTCGACATTTAATTTCAATTAACAGCAAAAAAAAAAACTTTTAATATTTTTATATGATCTAGAGTCTCAAAAGTACTAGGGTTGGAGCATCTATGTCAGACACATTGACATTAATTTCAGAAGCACACCACAGAGTGAGTGGATAATATCTTTCTGATATTTCCTTTCCTCCACGGACCATGGACCTCCCCAATGATCATTCACAATCTGTGCTCTCATGGTAATTGTTATGAGTCAAGTTTACATCAGCAAAACTATAGAAAATCAGATGCAGTCATAAATATAGTGGTAATTTATGTATGAAGCAGAATAAGTCATAAATATATGATTAATGACCATACTTTAGAGATAATTATCCAAAATTTTCCACAATAATATTTACTCTCTTACTAAATTAGTACTTTCTCACTGATATCCTACATAATATTTATAGAATGATTAAAGACTTTTCAGTAAAAAAGTATTTAAATAAGAAACAGAAAAAAAGATGTGATGAGTACTTACATCTCTTATACTTTTTCCTTTTCTAAGTTTATGAGTTATACATTTTTCATGTTCAGTTAGGAAATAATAATTTTTCATTGAGCAAACTCAGGAGTTTAAAAATGCTACAATTAAAAATCTTAACTTTCTATTTTTAAAAAGTATAAATTTCACCAAAATAAAACATTACATCATTGTATGTTATAAAATACTGACAATGAAACATTAAAAATATTTGTCTGCATTCAATTATTTATTAGATGTATTTCATTTATATAAAGATCACAAAACATTTAACACAAAAGAAGTATTTCATTTATATAAAGATAACAAAATATTTATCACAAACTAATAAAATATACCAAATTGTGTACAGGTTGTATCAGGAAACCTAAAAGATATATAGTTCGCTAAACAGGGGAAGTAAATCTAAGTTAGAACTTTAAGAACAAGCAGTATTTATTATAAAAATTCGGAAAACTAAAGTCCCCAAAACATAAAATATTTTAAATACATTTTTAAATTACCAGAGCTTTATAATGTATAACTTAAAATATTGAAGATATTTATAAATGCCATATTATCTATTCCATACTTTTAATTTAACAACAATAGGAACACTAAAATAAACTAGAAAATAAAATGTGCAACAGATTTTACAAAGCAATATACATATATTATTTCATTGTATTCATTTGTAATTAAATTGAATAGCGAGAGATTCTGTGTTATAATCAAGATGCTTTATGAAAAAGAATCAGTCTAAAATTTTAATTCACAGATGAAAGTAGCAATCATTTGAATTTTATGTACTTGAAGAATGGTTTTGAATATATCACTAGAAAATCCTCAAGAACTTAAAAAATATGAATATTAGGAAAACTGATATTCTAGTAACCCCCAACTGATTAGAGGATAATGTTAAACAGATGGTGATGACAGATCTGGAATTAGTTTGAATGAGTGATATTCCCCAGAGGTCAGACCTGGTTTCAGTTTTTAAAAATATCTTTTTGATGACCTGATTGAAAAAGTTTTGAGTGTGATTTTTACATTTTTTGAAATATTTTTTGATTGTGTGTGTGTTTATTAAACTAATATAATTTACAAATCTAAACTTACATAATTCAAATATATTTATAAGCATCTTTTGAAAATTATGGTAATTATTCAAGTATGTGGTAATTTAATATAGAAGAGTAAATCCCTCTCTAATGTTTGATCAGTATAGCAAATATATATATATATATATATATATATATATATATATATATGTATAGTTAATGAGGAAACTTTAAATCCATACCTTTATAATTGGGTTTAAGTAAGTAATTTTAGTTTTTACTGAATTATGACTTTTAATTTACTTGACCAAAAATTAGGAAAAGTCTTCAGCAATATAGTGAATATTACATTTCTATTACTCAATGATCTGATACCCTGGAGATTCCCTAGTCGTAATGAGTTTATAAAGTCAACTAAAAGATGTTCTTTCCTTAAAAAGATTCATTTAAATTCTGTACTCTCAAATGTATGTTTTATACCTTATAACTATTTATATGACAAGTTTTGATGATATTTCTAAAGTAAGCTTAATGATTCAAAACCTACTTGCAATGAAATGTCACTAAATTTTCTCAGATTTTTAAAATAACTTCTCAGTGGATAATGTCCTAAAGTTCACTAAAAAGAAAGATATTTTGCAAAATAATAATTTTGTGTTGTATTTTTCTATTCATTAGGCAAAGCAATTTTGTACTGTACATGAGTATAATTTTTATTCTTTGTCTCTGATTGAAATAAAGTAAACAGCTTTTGATAAAACTGGTTATTCACACCTGAAATTGACAGTGTTGAAACAAATCAATAAAATTAGCATCCTGGCACAATTATGGTCTTCAAGCAAAAGTGATGACACACAAAGCAAAAATCAGATAACAAGCTTATTCCTTTGTTGTCAGACGCATTCTAATTTTTTTGAATGAGACCATCTTCCTGGTTGTGTAATGATGATATGTGAATAATAAGTAAGAAAGTGTAGCTATCTATAATAATTTTTTTACATATATATGCATATAAACCAAATTTTAAAATGTATTCAATACAGCCAGAAACAAAATGCCTTTAAACCTTGAGATTATCCTCGTGAAATGATTGCCTCTGGAAAGAAAAGTGAAGAAAGCAAACAAGCAGTACCCATTAAAACATTTTCAACTGAATTAAATTGTGTATTCCACACTCAGTAAATCTTTTATAAGTTTATGTCTTTTGGTTTCAAAACACTTTAATTTACTGTAAAAAGAAATAGGGTTTCTGTCATCAATATATGATTTGTAATGCCTTAATAAAGAGTATGATGTCTTATACCCAACTTCTGTGGATAAAAATCTAAAGTTTCATGTGCCCTTAGAATCTCAATATTGTGGTGCAGGCTGTATATTTGGGTACAAGAAACCATAAATATTACATGGATAATATTTATTGTTTTCAACACATTTTTTGAAACAAGTAAATGTGCATGTTGTGGGACAGCTTTGAAAAATGCCAATATTTCCACTATTTAATATATGTTCAACATCACTTTAATAAAGTTTGAGTACAACAGAGACCCATCTCTTTCCTCAAAGTACTGCATAATTAATGATTAATTTCCTGTGGTCAAGAAAAATACTGGTGACTTAGCACACAGGATGAACCCTAACAATTTCTCCTATGCACATTCATATTATTTTGTTTTTGCAAATTAATAGAGGTACTCATGAATGTAGTATTTAATTGCTAAATAAATGTGTTTCCTAGATAAATGCATTGGTCAATAGTGATAAGCTTAACAAAGGTATTTTTAAATAGTGAGCATTATTTTAAGTCTTTTATTTTTCTTGTTGGTTGCTTTATCATAATCTATTATTACCAGCATTGCTGAGTTAGAAATCTGATGTATATTTAAATGATTAATTCAAAGTTACTCTATATAATAATTATTGCTGAAGTCAGTAGCACTCAAATGTTGATATAGATGAATGGATTACATACCTATAGGTGAGAAATAGTTCTACATAGACTTAAATACCTTTCAATTCATGGATCTTGATAACACAAAAGTGAATATCACTACATTAAAACTGGAAAAGCAATTTTTAAGTTCACATAAAATCTAATTCATTTTGAGAGTTTAAACCTGTGAACTCAAAAGTACCTGAGACAGGTCTCAAACAGTCTAAAAAGTTAATTTTGTCAAGGTTAGGGATGAGCCCATGACACAGTCTCAGGAGGTATTGATGACATGTTTCCAAGGTGGTTAGAGTACAGCTTGCTTGCATAGATTTTAGGGAGACATAATACATCAGTGAATACATGTAAGACGTACATGGGTTTGATCTGGAATGGTGAGACAACTCAGTGGGGCTTTCAGCTCATAGGTAGATTTAAAGATTTTCTGACTGGCAATTGGTTGAAATAGGTAAGTTATTTTGTAAAGGACTGGAATCAATAGAAAGGAATGTCTGGGTGATGATAAGGGATTGTGGGGACCAAGTTTTATCATGCAGATGAAGCCCTCAGGTAGCAGGCTTCAGAGAGGATCATTTCTAAATGTTTCTTATCAGACTTAAGGTGTGTGTTGATGTTAATGCTGGTCGACTTTTCCTGGTCAAAATTCCAAAAAGGAGGAGGTCAAAATAAAGCATATTTGACCCCTTCTTGCCATCATGGCAACTAGTTATTCAGGTTAACTTTGGAATGCCCTTGGCCAAGAGGAGGTGTTTGTTCAGATGGTTAAGGCTTAGATTTTTATTTTTAATTCACAAACACAACCAAAGACATATTGTTCATTGACATAAATTCAATTCCTGAATGAGTCTTGCTAGTTTTGTAGATTTTTAATGCATATCTGAGTGCCCATATTTATTTTTCATTAGTAAAATATTTTGATACCTGAGAAATACGCAGATTAAAACTAAACAAACATAATGTGTATTATAAAAAGTAGTCAATGTTTTCTGTATTATTACTTGTGGTGTCAAATATCAATTTCATACATGAAAATAATATTCCTCTGTTCTGGAATTATTAAAAGCTTTTTTCTATATGATTGTGTGAAATGTGCTAATTTTACCCTGTGTGTTTTATTCAGCACATTTGAGTTAAAAGAGGAAAACGGGCTTCTATCCACATTGAAGTTAGTAATTTAATTATGTAATATGTCCATGTCAAAGTCTAGAAAAGCTGAAATCACAGGACAAAAATCATTGAGTTCTATTAAAAACTTTTTGTGGAGAAATCACATGCCCTGCAACCATCAATCACTTCAGTAAAAAATACCAGGCAATCAACACACTATTCAATTTTCACCTTATACATAATGGATTTTGCCTGATTTATTTACATTTAATGTTACATAATCAATAAAACATGTGATGACTATTATTTATAATTGTATGTGTTTTCACTTCCATCTTCTTTAGTAAGTGTGAGAATAAAAGAGTATAGTCAGGTAAACAGAAAATAAGAAAATTATACTAGACACCTATGGATTAAGTTCGTAACTGAACATATTTCAATGAATGTTATATAATGAGAATGACAGGTAATAGAAGAGAATGAAGAAGGGTCATCATGGTCACTAGAAAGCAAATAACATTTTATTGGTGTTGAAATTTGAATTAATTCATATCCATATTCTATATTAGTCACCTGATCAATTCTAAAGCTATAAAACAGAATAAATTGCATAACGCAGAATTATTTTCTTTGCAGGTGATGGTATTACTTTAAAAAGTTCTGGTTCTGCTAGCTAATGTTGATGTTGCACTATTGTTTGTAGAGATAAGAAATTATCAACTTTCCAACTAGCTAGTTGTCAGAAAAGCAGTTCATTTCAACTTCCAGGACTGGAATAAAAGTACCAAAAATGTGTTTAAAATGTGGAAACAGAAAACAGAATTATCAGTTTTTAAAAAATTGAAAGATGTATACAGACATATATGTTACAAATGTCTAAAATAAAAATATATATTCAACTAGTAAATACATACACATTATTATAATGATAGTAATAGTTATCACATACCAGCACTGTACTAAGATTTTTCCTCAAAGATTTATTGATATAACTAAACAGCAAAACACAAATATTTAAATAGCATACATATTAGCATAAGTTTACCTCCATGATACCATCAGCACAATGAAGACAATGAGCATATTCATCATTCCCAACAATTCCTTTAGGCCCCATTGTAAACCCCCTGTCCCTCCTTATTACTTCTCAACCACAAGCAAGTATTTTTTGCTTTGTGCTACTATTGTAAATCATATTATTTTCTTAACTTTATTTTTGACTAGTTCTATGTTGCTGTACAGAAACACAATGATTTTGTGTAAAGTGTAGCCTGCACTTTACTGAAATCTAAAATATTTTTAGTGAAGCCTGTAAACTTTCCTATATATAAAATCATGTCATCTGCAAACAGAAATGATTTAACTTCCTTCTTCCCCATTTAGATGCTTTTTAAAAATATATGTTTTTTTCTTACCTAATTGCTCTGGCTATGACTTCTAGTACTATGTTGAACACAAGTGGTGAAATTAGGAATCATGTTGCTGATACAGATCCTAGAAAAGCTTTCAGCTCTTCACTATGGAGTATGTTATCTGTGGGCTTGTTCTATGTGACCTTTATTTTGTAGACAAACATTCCTTTATACTTAAATTGTTTAGAGTTTTTTGTTTTGCTTTGTTTTGTTTTGTTTTGTTTTGAGACAGAGTCTCGCTCTGTCACCCAGGCTGGAGGGCAGTGGCCGGATCTCAGCTCACTGCAAGCTCCGCCTCCCGGGTTTACACCATTCTCCTGCCTCAGCCTCCCGAGTAGCTGGTACTACAGGCGCCCGCAACCTCGCCCGGCTAGTTTTTTGTATTTTTCTTAGTAGAGACGGGGTTTCACCGTGTTTTTATCATAAAAACGATGTTACATGCTGTCAATACCTTCTCTACATCTATTGAGATGTTCATTTCTTGTTCATTTTATTAAAGTGATTCATCACATTTTATATTTTCGATATTGAAACATTTTTGCATCCCATGCATAAATCCCACTTGAGCATAGTGTATGATATATTAAATTGCAATTTAGTTTGCTGTACTAGCATTTTGTTGAGAATTTTGCATCTGCATTTATCCAAGATATTTGCCTATAATTATTTTTGTAGTGTTCTCGTCTGGATTTTGTATGCTGACCTTGTAAAATTAATACTTGAGTATTTCTTCCTCCTCAATATTTTGGAAGAGTTTTACAAGCATTAACATTAATTATTTGTTAAATATTGGCTAAAAAGCACTAATGAAGTTGCCAGGTTCTGGGCTTTGATGAGACACTTTTTATTAGGGATTCAAGCTCCTTACACATTATTGGTGTACTCAAGTTTTTAATTTTTTATCAGTCTTATAAGTATGTATGTGTCTGGGAATTTATTCATATATTCTAGTTTATCCAATTATCTGGTATTTAATTGTTCATAGTATTCTGTTATCTTTTGTATTTCTGTGGTATCAATTGTACCTTCTCCTGTTTCTGATTTTATTTATCTCTTTTTCTTCCTACCTCGGTAAGGCTTGTCAATTTTGTTTATTTATTTGAAAAAACAACACAGTTTTATTTGTCTTTTCTATAATTTTTTTCAGGCCATTATTTCATTGATTTTTGCTGTGATCTTTGTTATTTCTTTTATTCTACGAATTTTGGGCTTAGTTTATCTTTATCTATTTTCATGTGCTATTTATTTGAGATATTATGTTTTTCTTCATGTAGGCATTTTCACTATAAACTTCTTTCTTAGAATTTTTTTAGATGCATTCCTTAAGTTTAGGTATGTTGTGTTTTATTTTTGTTTTAATATTTATTTATTTAACTTCCTCTTTGAACCATTAGTTGTTTAGATGTGTGTTAATTTTCATCCGTTTGTAAGTTTTCCTTAATTTATTTATTTCTAGTTTCATGCCATTTTAATAATAAAAGATACTTGATATGATTCAGTCTTAAATTTTTTAAGACTTGTTTTGTGACCCAGAATATGGTCTATTCTCCAGAATGGTCTCTGTGAGCTAGAGAGGAATGATTTCTACTGATGTTGGAAGTAATATTCTGTATATCTCTGCTAGGTCCACTTGATCAAAAGTGTAGTTCAATTCAATGTTTCTTTATTAATTTTCTGACTTGATGATCTCTCTATTATTTAAAGTGCTACATTGAAGTCTCCTACTATTGTTGTATTTCTATTTCTACTTTCAGATATGTTAATATTTGCATTACATACTTAGGTAGAATGATGTATAAATAGATATTTACAATTGTTACATCTGTTCGATAAATTAAATTCTTTATTATTCTATAATGACCCTTCTTGTCTCTTGTTACAGTTTTTTACTTAGTTTATTTTATCTGATATAAATATATTTGCCTCTGCTCTCTTTTCATTTCCATTTGCATGAAATAACTTTTTCCATCCCTTCACGTTCAATCTACATGTGGCCTTAAAGTTAAAGTGAATCTCTTGCACATACCATGTAATTAGGTTTTTTTTCAAATCCTTTCAGCCACTCTAAGTTTTTTTATTAGAAAATTTACTACATTTACATTTAAAGTATTGATTCATAAGGACATAATATTGCCATTTTGTTAATTATTTCCAGGCTGCTTTGTGGCTACTTTATTATTTTCTTTCTCTATTTCTTCCTTACTTTGTAATTTGATAATTTTATATAATAAAATTAATTATTTACTATTTTTCTTTGTGTACTTAGTATATATTTTTAGTCTTGTGGTTACCATGGGGCTTACTTAAAACATTTCATAGTTATAACAGTCTATTTTAAGCTAACAACAGCTTAACTTCAATTGAAAGCAAAACATACACTTTCACTAACACTGTCAAAAATATTTAAGGTTTTTGACATCACAGTTTACTTTTTAAATTGTGAATTAATTAATAAATTATTGTAGCTATTGTTGTTTTTAATAGTTTTCTTTTAATCTTTATAATAAATTTAAAATAATTTAAACATAATTATTATGTTAGACTGTTTTAAATTTGACTGTCTACTTCTTTTACCAATGAGTTATTTATTTTCATATATCTTCATGTTATTAATAAGTATTCTTTACTTTTTTTTCAGGTGGAAGAACGTTTAGCATTTCTTGTACGGAAGCTCTAGTGGTGATGAGTGCCCTCAGTTTTCAGTAGTTTGGGAAGGTTTTAATTTCTCCTCCAGTTCTGAAAGACAGTTTTTCTGGGTAAAATATTATTGGTTGGAAGTTTCTTTTCTTTCTTTCTTTTTTTTTTTTTTTCCCCCAATACATTGAATGTATGTATTGGTAAAATACATATATTCTTTCTTTTTTCTTTCTTTCTTTTTTTTTTTTTTTTTTTTTACCAAGACATTGAATATATCATCCTAATCTCCTGACCTGAAAAATTTCTGCTGAGAAGTCTTCCAGATTCCCTTGTATCTGACACATCTCTTTTTCTACTTTCAAAATTCTATCTTTGTCTTTGGTTACTGAATATTTGCTTATCATATGTCTTGGTGAAGTCCTCTTCAGGTTGTAACTGTTTCCAGTTCGACCCTCACATACTTAGATGTCCATATCTTTCACAATATTTAAAGAAATTATATTATAAAGTCGGGAGAAGGCAATGAGTCATAAAAGTAGGTGATGTTTCTATGCTACAATCAAACTTATAGAATAAAGACACCAGAAAACTGTGACAAGTTATACATATATCACATAATAACTAGAGCAACCACTATAGAATATGATACCTTCAAAATCACGATAAATAAAAAAGTAGAACCCTAAAAAATCAAGTAACAAACTTGAAAGTAGGAGAAATCAACTGAGAAATAAAAACAAAAAAGAGAAACAGACAAATTCACAACTAGTATTAAAAATTTCAACATATTTCAACATACCTGCCTTGAGATTTGATGAAACAACTGGAGAGAACATCAGCAAAGATACAGAAGAACTCGATAACATCAACCAATAGAATGAAATTTAAATTTTTAAAGCATTCCACCCAACAACTGAAAAATACAGATTAGTTTAAAATGTCACATAACTTATGCCTAAATATATCATACACTGGGTTATGAAACAAACCTCAATAAATTTAAAAGATTAAATTTCAGATTAAAATATTAAAAGACATTATTGTCTACATAAAAAAACCACAAAGACTTTTCAACAAAAGTCCTAGAACTAATAATTGAATTCAGAAATGTGATACAAAACAAGATAAACATTTTAAAAATCAATTGTGTTTTTATATACCACTATGAATATCTAGACACTAATTTTTTAAAAAATATGCAATACTATTGGCAATGGCCAGAAAAATAAAGTATATACTAGGTGTAAATCTAACAAAACATGGACAGCTGTTATATGCTTAAAAATAAAAAAATGCTGGTCAAAGCACTTTTTAAAAAGAACTTAATAAATGGAAAGACACATTTTCAGGAAATTGAAGTTACTAATTTCCCCAAAATTATATACAGCATTTTTGCAATTTCTATCAAAATCACTAGCACAAATTTTTGTAAATATAAATGAGATTATTCTAATATTTATATCAAAAGACAAGAAAGCTGGAATAGGTAAAACAATTTTAAATAAGAATAAAATGGAAAATATAAATCTACCCAGTTTTAAGTTTTAATATCTAACTGTGTCAATCTGGACTTCTAGTAGTACCAGAGGGATGAAATACACACAGACACACCCAACTTATTTTTGATGAGGTTGAATAAGCAATTCAATGGGAGAGATGTAAACTTTTCTATATATGGTGCTGAATATACTGGACATCCTCATGCAAAAAGAAAAAATGAACCTTGGCCTAAGCCTCATACCTTAAACAAACAAGAAAACTAACAAAAAAATTAGTAAAAACGCATAGAAAATAATATTGGGTGGTCTATGGCTAGATAAAGAGTTCTTAGACTTGATATCAAAGATATCTTAGACTATCTATAAAATTAAAATAATAATTTGGTTATCATCAAATTTAACAAAAAATAATTTATCTGTGAATAACTCTGTTAAGAAGATGAAAAGACTAGATGCAGATTGGGAGGAATTTGCAAAGCACATGTCTGATAAAAGGATAGAATATATAAGGAACTCTCAAAACTCAGGTTTAAAAAAGTCACTCCGTTTGAAAAAATGAGCAAAAGACATAAACGGAGATTGCACTGAAGAGAATACACATATAGCAAATAAAGACATGAAAACTTCAATATCATCAGCCAACAGGGAAATGCAAATTAAACCACAATGATATACTCATTTATCAAAATAGTTGCATTGAATTAAATTTTAAAAATATATACTGGCAGTATCAAATATTGGTGAGAAACTGGATCTCTAATATACTTCTGAAAAATGGTTTGGTGGATTTTCTAAAGAAATGAAGATTTTTGTCTGGTTCATAGAAAACAGATGCAAAAATGTTTACAGCTGCTTTATTTGTTACACCAAAAACTGGAATCCAAGTAACCTTCAACTAGAAAATGTTAAATTCTTACATTTATACCATGAAATACTACTGACCAGTACAAAGGAATAAACTGTTGATATGTGCAGCACACTGGATGAATCTCCAGAGAATTATACTTAGTAAAAAATCCAATCCCAAGTGATTGCATGCTATATTACTTTTGAAACGACACAACTATAGAAATGGAAAACTGATGAATGGTTAAAGAGCTGGTAGAGAAGGAGGGAAATTGTTGTGGCTTTAGGAGCGCAACATGTGAGATCTTTTCAGTGACAGAAATATTTTGTATCATATCTGTATCCGTATCTCAGGTATATATTGTAATATTGCTTTGCAAGGTGCCACCATTGGGAGGAACAGTGCAGAGTACATGAGGTCCGGCATTGTGGCTCACGTCTCTAATCCCATCACTTTGGGAGGCCGAGGTGGGTGGATCACCTGAGTTCAGGAGATTCAGAGCAGCCTGACCAACATGGTGAAACGCCTCTCTACTAAAAACACAAAAAGTAGCCCGGCATGGTGGCACACGCCTGTAATCCCAGCTACTGGCCAGGCTGAGGTGGGAGAATCACTTAAACTCAGGAGGCGGAGTTTGCAGTGAGACAAGATCGCGCGCCTGCACTCCAGCCTGGGCTACAGAGCCAGACTTGGTGACACCCCGTCTCTACCAACAACAAAAAAAATACAAATAAATTAGCTTGGCGTGGTGGCGGGCGCCTGTAGTCCCAGCTACTCGAGAGGCTGAGGCAGGAGAATGGCGTGAACCCGGGAGGCGGAGCGATCTCAAAAAAAAAAAAAAAAAAAAAAAAAAAAAAAGGTACATAAGAGAGCCATCTTTATTATTTCTTACAACAGCATGTGAATCTATAACTATCTATGAATAAAACTTTTAATTGTAAAATTAAACAGCTATATGGGTAGTCGCTGCCATATTGGGCAACACAATTCTATACTATATTATATCTTATGCATGTATCCTCCCCACTGTTTTGTGAAGAATTTAAACCTACAGGCTTTCTTAAATGTATCCATTTTAAGTAAAGTATCTAACACTTGCCTATAGTATAATACATACTCAATAGATGTTAACTTTTTGGATATTTTTCTATGTGTTTTATAGATATTTTGTTTTGTATTTTCTTTCTTTTGGCTAAATTAGACTACTGAGTTTCATGAGGTGAAATGGTGACTTTTATCACTTCATGTCTATAGTCTCAGCATAGAGGTGATATTTAATAAGTTTCACTGTATAAATCTTCAAAGCACATTAAACATCTGTGCATTGAACTTACCAGCATAGTGAATAAGATTCTATCCTATAAATTGTCCCATTAGCACAAGTCTTGAGGGCTGAACTTCTGTTCCCATGAACAAACATGCTACAGTATATCACAGTACCCAAGGGGCACAAGTGTGTGCTTGTCATTAAGGGTGAGTAGCCAAATGCTAGGATTTTTGAAAACATGGGTGAGACAGAGGAAGAGAATCTAGAGACATTATTTCCATAAGACAAATTATTTGTCAGCAAGCAGAAGCTAACAGCCACTAGGTAGGAGTTCTGGAAATAAAATAAGATTATGAACAGATACCAGTATATAGAATGAAAGAACTTTGCATTTAAAAGAGATACATATGATTCCAAGTTAGAAATTCCAGGAAGAAGCCAAATTTGGAAGTCAAAATTGAAAACTGTAAAATAGATATTTAAGATTAAGCAGGATGAAATTAATTATTAAATCATTTCAGTTTTTTTCCTTGAATATTCCGTAAATATGAATTATAGGTATTTGATGTGTATCCAGTCTCAGGTTATGACCACTCTTAAGTGAATGTTTATAATGCTCTTAAAAATCTGTTTGAGCACAGTGATTCACATCTGTAATCCCACCACTTTGGGAGGCTGAGGCAAGTGGATCACCTGAGGTCAGGAGTTCGAGATCAGCCTGGGCATCATGGTGAAACCCCGTCTCTACTAAAAATAAACAAAATTAGCTGAGCATAGTAGCACTCACCTGTAATCCCAGCTACTCCAGAGGCTGAGACAGGAAAATTGCTTGAACCCAGGAGGTAGAGGTTGCAGTGAGCCGAGATTGCGCCACTGCACTCTAGCCTGGGTGACAAAACAAAACTCCATTTCAAAAAGAAATAAAAAGTCACCTAGGGTGTTAATTCAAAATGTAGATTTCTGGGATCATCATAAAATATTATTATTAAACATGTCTGGTGTGTACCTGTATGTGTATGCAGATTAACAACCCATATAATTATGATGCAAGTAACTGGACCAAATTTAGAAAGAAGCTGTGTCCTACAGCTGAGAGGAAACTAATCCTCCAGGAGTGACAAAAGTCTCTACCTGTGGAGAAGATGAGGTAATGCAGAGATGAATCTGGCATTAGTTGCCAAAAATACATTTGACAACCGATTAACACATGCCACAAAGTATATTTATTTTGAGCCCAAGACTGATGGCCCTATACTTCACATGACTATTTGAAATTAATAAAAGTAATTATCCATAGAGCATACTGGAGTTTGCCTTTCTCTGCCACCTCATTTTTCTTGTTTCTCAATAAATGCTGTTGGGAAGCAGGAGAAAATGATTTTGGGCAATAAATTGTTGAACCCTGTGGAGAGCCATTTTTAATGATAGGTCACCTTCCAACCTTAGAACGAGGAGGAACTAGGTTACTTCTCTAAAGTGTACTGATCATAACCCTTGTAGAATTAACACCAACTAGGCTAAATAAATGGACTGTGTAAATTACACAAGTGGATATGCTGTCAGTTTGCCTTGCTAACCTTCACTAAAGTGGGAGTCACTGCTCTCATTAATTCTTCATTTTCTCAAGTTAATTAACTAACGTGTGGTTCAGTGTCCTCATTTTAAAAAATGAATAATACTATATTAATATAAGGTGTGGTGATGGTTGATTACATTTTTATAAAACTCTGCAAGATTTTAGTGAGAGAAATAATGCCAAGATTAAATCATGTTAAGACTGCATTTAAACATCTTAATTATAGTTGCAAAATTTATAATTAAAATATACTCATAGCATAGGATAAACTCCAATCTATATTATTATATTACCATATTTGTGTAGACTGTATCTTCATCACATGTTTTAAATGCAGGCAAATTCTAACTGCTGCTCAAAGTTCTGCTTTAAAATTTTCTTTTTCATTATTTTAGCATACACTCATAGTCTTTGGGCATTAAAATATTTTGGAATATCTTTAAATGTCTTTGCAGGGCTATCAGATCACACGTACGACCTCTGACCATTTGCTTTAACTAAAATTCACAACGATAGCTTATTTAAGGGTAAATGACAGTTTAACACAACAATCGCTATGATGAGAGCTTTATAGCTAGACTTGACCATTTTCCTTTATGGTCTAGAAGGACCATATTGTTTATAAGAACACCATCAGGATAGTTCTTACAACTGAAATAAAAGAATGTGTCTTGAAATATTCTTTACAAAAATGTTACAATAGGTTGATTTAGCTAACATAGTAAAACTGTTTGAAAACAACTGAAAATCAACCAGCGTAATCAACTGATGTTACCTTTGAATAAATACACAGCAATTTGTTCTTTTTTTTGGTTTGTTTGTCATATTGGTTCTAGAAAGTATGTGAAATTATGTATGCACATTTGTAGATATATAAATGTGTGTGTGATATTTATATAAAAATTTAGTAATCAAGGGCTTTGAAAAATACTTCCCTTCTATTTAATTCCTATATATTCCCAATGTGCTCTGTGAACTTTATGGCTCATTTCACTGTGACACATATGCAGAAATCCATTCCCATAGCAGAATTGTCAAGACAGTTCTGCTTAACTTACATATTCAAAAAATACTATTCAGTCTTAAAAAGGGGGAAGGTTTTGTAACAACCTGGATGGACCTAGAGGACAGTATGCTAATTATAATGTCAGGAATGAAAAATCAAATATGACATGATTTCACTAATGTGTAGATATTTAAAAAATTGAACTCATAAAAGAAGAGAAGACAATAGAGTTTACTAGAGTCCGGAAGAAGTGGGATATGGAAAAAAAGTGGATATTGATCAAAGGGTATAAAGTTTCTGTTAACTAGGAGAACTAGGCTTTAGCAATGCAATCTATTGTAATAGAGTAGTAACTAAAATAAACAGTAATGCATTGTACATGCAAAAATTGCTAAAAATAAGATTTCAAATGATTTCATTACAAAAATAGGTATCCATGTGGGGTGATAGGGGTGATGAATTTGTTAATTAGCTTGATTTAATCATTCCACATTGTAAACACATCAAAACTTCACATTGTACACACATCAAAACTTCACATTGTACCCTATAATTATACAAAATTATTTTTTCATTAAAAATAAAGGTTTTAAAATGTAATTTGAGGAGCAAGATGGCCTAATAGGAACAGCTCCAGTCTCCAACTCCCAGCAGGAGCAAAACAGAAGACCGGTGATTTCTGCATTTTCAACTGAGGTACTGGGTTCATCTCACTAGGGAGTGCCAGATAATCGGTGCTGGTCAGCTGCTGCAGCCCGACCAGGGAGAGCTGAAGCAGGGCGAGGCATCGCCTCACCTGGGAAGCGCAAGGGGAAAGGGAATCCCTTTTCCTAGCCAGGGGAACTGAGACACACAACACCTGGAAAATTGGGTAACTCCCACCCCAATACTGTGCTTTAAGCAAACAGGCACACCAGGAGATTATATCCCACACCTGGCCGGAAGGGTCCCACACCCACGGAGCCTCCCTCATTGCTAGCACAGCAGTCTGCGATCTAACCGCAAGGCAGCAGTGAGGCTTGGGGAGGGGCGACCGCCATTGCTGAGGCTTAAGTAGGTAAACAAAGCCGCTGGGAAGCTCAAACTGGGTGGAGCTCACAGCAGCTCAAGGAAACCTGCCTGTCTCTGTAGACTCCACATCTGGGGACAGGGCACAGCTAAACAACAACAAAAGCAGCAGAAACCTCTGCAGACGCAAATGACTCTGTCTGACAGCTTTGAAGAGAGCAGTGGATCTCCAAACATGGAGGTTGAGATCTGAGAAGGGACAGACTGCCTGCTCAAGTGGGTCCCTGACCCCTGAGTAGCCCAACTGGGAGACATCCCCCACTAGGGGCAGTCTGACACCCCACACCTCACAGGGTGGAGTATATCCCTGAGAGGAAGCTTCCAAAGCAAGAATCAGACAGGTACACTCACTGTTCAGCAATATTCTATCTTCTGCAGCCTCTGCTGCTGACACCCAGGCAAACAGGGTCTGGAGTGGACCTCAAGAAATCTCCAAGAGACCTACAGCTGAGGGTCCTGACTGTTAGAAGGAAAACTATCAAACAGGAAGGACACCTACACCAAAACCCCATCAGTATGTCACCATCATCATCAAAGACCAGAGGCAGATAAAACCACAAAGATGAGGAAAAAGCAGGATAGAAAAGCTGGAAATTCAAAAAATAAGAGCGCAACTCCCCCAGCAAAAGAGCACAGCTCATTGCCAGCAAAGGATGAAAGCTTGACGGAGAATGACTTTGACGAGATGAGAGAAGAAGGTTTCAGTCCATCAAACTTCTCAGAGCTAAAGGAGGGTTTACGTACCCAGCGCAAAGAAACTAAATATCTTGAAAAAAAAGTGGAAGACTTGATGGCTAGAGTAATTAATGCAGAGAAGGTCATAAACGAAATGAAAGAGAGGAAAACCATGAAACGAGAAATACATGACAAATGCACAAGCTTCAGTAACCGACTCGATCAACTGGGAGAAAGAGTATCAGCGATTGAGGATCAAATGAACGAAATGAAGTAAGAAGAGAAACCAAAAGAAAAAAGAAGAAAAAGAAATGAACAAAGCCTGCAAGAAGTATGGGATTATGTAAAAAGACCAAATCTATGTCTGATTGGGGTGCCTGAAAGTGAGGGGGAAGATGGAACCAAGTTGGAAAACACTCTTCAGGATATCATCCAGGAGAACTTCCCCAACCTAGTAGGGCAGGCCAACATTCAAATCCAGGAAATACAGAGAACGCCACAAAGATACTCCTCGAGAAGAGCAACTCCAAGACACATAATTGCCAGATTCACCAAAGTTGAAACGAAGGAAAAAA
The DNA here is from genome assembly GCF_049350105.2 of Macaca mulatta. Lineage (NCBI taxonomy): Eukaryota > Metazoa > Chordata > Mammalia > Primates > Cercopithecidae > Macaca > Macaca mulatta. The sequence continues at coordinate 58,368,025 of NC_133422.1, forward strand.
TCTTAAGGGCAGCCAGAGAGAAAGGTCGGGTTACCCACAAAGGGAAGCCCATCAGACTAACAGCAGATCTCTCGGCAGAAACTCTCCAAGCCAGAAGAGAGTGGGGGCCAATATTCAACATTCTTAAAGAAAAGAATTTTAAACCCAGAATTTCATATCCAGCCAAACTAAATTTCATAAGTGAAGGAGAAATAAAATCGTTTACAGATAAGCAAATGCTTAGAGATTTTGTCATCACCAGGCCTGCCTTCCAAGAGACCCTGAAGGAAGCACTAAACATGGAAAGGAACAACCGGTACCAGCCATTGCAAAAACATGCCAAAATGTAAAGACCATCGAGGCTAGGAAGAAACTGCATCAACTAACGAGCAAATAACCAGTTAATATCATAATGGCAGGATCAAGTTCACACATAACAATCTTAACCTTAAATGTAAATGGACTAAATGCTCCAATTAAGAGACACAGACTGGCAAACTGGATAAAGAGTCAAGACCCATCAGTCTGCTGTATTCAGGAGACCCATCTCACACGCAGAGGCATACATAGGCTCAAAATAAAGGGATGGAGGAAGATTTACCAAGCAAATGGAGAACAAAAGAAAGCAGGGGTTGCAATACTAGTCTCTGATAAAACAGACTTTACACCATCAAAGATCAAAAGAGACAAAGAAGGCCATTACATAATGGTAAAGGGATCAATTCAACAGGAAGAGGTAACTATCCTAAATATATATGCACCCAATACAGGAGCACCCAGATTCATAAAGCAAGTCCTTAGAGACTTACAAAGAGACTAAGACTCCCATACAATAATAATGGGAGACTTCAACACTCCACTGTCAACAAATGCAAATCAATAAACGTAAGCCAGCATATAAAAAGAGCCAAAGACAAAATCCACATGATTATCTCAATAGATGCAGAAAAGGCTTTTGACAAAATTCAACAGCCCTTCATGTTAAAAACGCTCAATAAATTCGGTATTGATGGAACGTACCTCAAAATAATAAGAGCTATTTATGACAAACCCACAGCCAATATTGTACTGAATGGGCAAAAACTGGAAATACTCCCTTGGAAAACTGGCACAAAACAGGGATGCCCTGTCTCACCACTCCTATTCAACATAGTGTTGGAAGTTCCGGCTAGGGCAATCAGGCAAGAGAAAGAAATCAAGGGTATTCAGTTAGGAAAAGAAGAAGTTGAATTCTCCCTCTTTGCAGATAACATGATTGTATATTTAGAAAACCCCATTGTCTCAGCCCAAAATCTCCTTAAGCTGATAAGCAACTTCAGCAAAGTCTCAGGATACAAAATTAATGTGCAAAAATCACAAGCATTCTTATACACCAGTAACAGACAAACAGAGAGCCAAATCAGGAATGAACTTCCATTCACAATTGCTTCAAAGAGAATGAAATACCAAGGAATCCAACTCACAAGGGATGTAAAGGACCTTTTCGAGGAGAACTACAAACCACTGCTCAGTGAAATAAAAGAGGACACAAACAAATGGGAGAACATACCATGCTCATGTATAGGAAGAATCAATATTGTGAAAATGGCCATACTGCCCAAGGTTATTTATAGCTTCAATGCCATCCCCATCAAGCTACCAATAAGTGTCTTCACAGAATTGGAAAAAAACGGCTTTAAAGTTCATATGGAACCAAAAAAGACCCTGCATTGCCAAGACAATCCTAAGTCAAAAGAACAAAGCTGGAGGCATCACGCTACCTGACTTCAAACTATACTACAAGGCTACAGTAACCAAAACAGCATGGTACTGGTACCAAAACAGAGATATAGACCAATGGAACAGAACAGAGTCCTCAGAAATAATACCACACATCTACAGCCATCTGATCTTTGACAAACCTCAGAAAAACAAGAAATGGGGAAAGAATTCCATATTTAATAAATGGTGCTGGGAAAATTTGCTAGCCATAAGTAGATAGCTGAAACTGGTTCCTTTCCTTACTCCTTATATGAAAATTAATTCAAGATGGATTAGAGACTTAAATGTTAGACCTAATACCATAAAAACCCTAGAGGAAAACCTAGGTAGTACCATTCAGGACATAGGCATGGGGAAAGACTTCATGTCTAAAACACCAAAAGCAACGGCAGCAAAAGCCAAAATTGACAAATGGGATCTCATTAAACAAAAGAGCTTCTGCACAGCAAAAGTAGCTACCATCAGAGTGAACAGGCAACCTACAGAATGGGAGAAAATTTTTGCAATCTACTCATCTGACAAAGGGCTAATATCCAGAACCTACCAAAACTAAAACAACCAGTTAGAATGCCGATCATTAAAAAGGCGGGAAACAACAGGTGCTGGAGAGGATGTGGAGAAATAGGAACACTTTTACACTGTTGGTGGGATTGTAAACTAGTTCAACCATTATGGAAACAGTATGGTGATTCCTCAAGGATCTAGAACTAGATGTACCATATGACCCAGCCATCCCATTACTAGGTATATACCCAAAGGATTATAAATCATGCTGCTATAAAGAAACATGCACACGTATGTTTATTGCGGCACTATTCACAATAGCAAAGACTTGGAATCAACCCAAATGTCCATCAGTGACAGACTGGATTAAGAAAATGTGGCACATGTACACCATGTAATACTATGCAGCCATAAAAAATGATGAGTTTGTATCCTTTGTAGGGACATGGATGCAGCTGGAAACCATCATTCTTAGCAAACTATCGCAAGAACAGAAAACCAAACACCGCATATTCTCACTCATAGGTGGAAACTGAACAATGAGATCATTTGGACTCGGGAAGGGGAACATCACACACTAGGGCCTATTATGGGGAGTGGCGAGGGGGGAGGGATTGCATTGGGAGTTATACCTGATGTAAATGATGAGTTGATGTGTGCTGATGAGTTGATGGGTGCAGCACACCAACATGGCACAAGTATACATATGTAACAAACCTGGAGGTTATGCACATGTACCCTTGAACTTAAAGTATAATAATAATAAAAAAATGAAATAAAAATAAAAATAAATGTAATTTGAGCCAATTACAGAATTAACACATTAGAAGCAAATTAAGTGCTGTGAGAATATCAAATTATCTTAATAACTGTCTACACATTGAGAAGAAAAACTTTCGAAGTGTGCAATTTTGAAAAAAAAATATACATCCATGACCAAAAAGAAGGTGTGAACAAGAGTCGTTTATGTTTGACTAATGTCTATTAAGCAGAAAATTTGAAGTTATCTTTTCAAATTTTGTAAGTAACCAAAAGCAATGGCAAGAAAAGCCAAAATTGACAAATGGAATCTAATTAAACTAAAGAGCTTCTGCACAGCAAAAGAAACTACCATCAGAGTGAACAGGCAACCTACAGAATGGGAGAAAATTTTTACAATCTACTCATCTGACAAAGGGCTAAGATCCAGAACCTACAAAGAACTCATACAAATTTACAAGAAAAAAACAAACAAACCCATCAAAAAGTGGGCAAAGGATATGAACAGACAGTTCTCAAAAGAAGGCATTCATACAGCCAACAGGCACATAAAAAAAATGCTCATCACCACTGGCCATCAGAGAAATGCAAATCAAAACCACAGTGAGATACCATCTCACACCAGTTAGAATGGCAATGATTAAAAAGTCGGGAAACAACAGGTGCTGGAGAGGATGTGGAGAAATAGGAACACTTTTACACTGTTGGTGGGATTGTAAACTAGTTCAACCATTATGGAAAACAGTATGGCGATTCCTCAAGGATCTAGAACTAGATGTACCATATGACCCAGCCATCCCATTACTGGGTATATACCCAAAGGATTATAAATCATGCTGCTATAAAGACACATGCACATGTATGTTTATTGCGGCACTATTCACAATAGCAAAGATTTGGAATCAACCCAAATGTCCATCAGTGACAGACTGGATTAAGAAAATGTGGCACGTATACACCATGTAATACTATGCAGCCATCAAAAAGGATGAGTTTGTGTCCTTTGTAGGGACATGGATGCAGGTGGAAACCATCATTCTTAGCAAACTATCGCAAGAACAGAAAACCAAACACCGCATGTTCTCACTCATAGGTGGGAACTGAACAATGAGATCATTTGGACTCGGGAAGGGGAACATCACACACTAGGGCCTATTATGGGGAGTGGGGAGGGGGGAGGGATTGCATTGGGAGTTATACCTGATGTAAATGATGAGTTGATGTGTGCTGACGAGTTGATGGGTGCAGCACACCAACATGGCACAAGTATACATATGTAACAAACCTGGAGGTTATGCACATGTACCCTTGAACTTAAAGTATAATAATAATAAAAAAATGAAATAAAAATAAAAATAAATGTAATTTGAGCCAATTACAGAATTAACACATTAGAAGCAAATTAAGTGCTGTGAGAATATCAAATTATCTTAATAACTGTCTACACATTGAGAAGAAAAACTTTCGAAGTGTGCAATTTTGAAAAAAAAATATACATCCATAACCAAAAAGAAGGTGTGAACAAGAGTCGTTTATGTTTGACTAATGTCTATTAAGCAGAAAATTTGAAGTTATCTGTCCGGAGCTGCACGCCCCGGCCATAGCAAATAATAATTAAGGATTAAAACGCCTGAGCTATATTCATTTCCACCCCACACCTTCTCCCTATCTTTGCCTTTTTTCCCCTGTACTAATACCTCATTAAAGATGGCGCTCTTCCTGCTTCTTCTTCACTCACTTTTCCCACGCCCGGGAAAATTGTTACTTAATATCGCAAGCGCAACATGACGTCGACCGGAGAAACCGAAACTAACCTGGCCACGCCCTCGGCAAAGAGATCATTTCCATCTTAGCCCAACCCCTTCCCTACCAAGTGTATATAAGGCAGTGCATTACCGCCATTAAATGAAACTTGATCAGAGCACTGTCTTGTCTCCATTTCTCGTGTCTCTTGTTCCCCAAATTCCCAACCCCTCCTCCAGGGCCTGCTCTGACTATCCCGTGGGCCAGGATAGTTATCTTTTCAAATTTTGTAAGTAACCAAAAGCAATGGCAACAAAAGCCAAAATTGACAAATGGAATCTAATTAAACTAAAGAGCTTCTGCACAGCAAAAGAAACTACCATCAGAGTGAACAGGCAACCTACAGAATGGGAGAAAATTTTTACAATCTACTCATCTGACAAAGGGCTAAGATCCAGAACCTACAAAGAACTCAAACAAATTTACAAGAAAACAAACAAACAAACCCATCAAAAAGTGGGCAAAAGATATGAACAGACAGTTCTCAAAAGAAGGCATTCATACAGCCAACAGGCACATAAAAAAAATGCTCATCATCACTGGCCATCAGAGAAATGCAAATCAAAACCACAATGAGATACCATCTCACACCAGTTAGAATGGCAATGATTAAAAAGTCGGGAAACAACAGGTGCTGGAGAGGATGTGGAGAAATAGGAACACTTTTACACTGTTGGTGCGATTGTAAACTAGTTCAACCATTATGGAAAACAGTATGGCGATTCCTCAAGGATCTAGAACTAGATGTACCATATGACCCAGCCATCCCATTACTAGGTATATACCCAAAGGATTATAAATCATGCTGCTATAAAGACACATGCACATGTATGTTTATTGCGGCACTATTCACAATAGCAAAGACTTGGAATCAATCCAAATGTCCATCAGTGACAGATTGGATTAAGAAAATGTGGCACATATACACCATGGAATACTATGCAGCCATAAAAAAAGGATGAGTTTGTGTCCTTTGTAGGGACATGGATGCAGCTGGAAACCATCATTCTTAGCAAACTATCACAAGAACAGAAAACCAAACACCGCATGTTCTCACTCATAGGTGGGAACTGAAAAATGAGATCATTTGGACTCAGGAAGGGGAACATCATACACCGGGGCCTATCATGGGGAGGGGGGCGGGGAGAGGGATGACATTGGGAGTTATACCTGATGTAAATGACGAGTTGATGGGTGCTGACGAGTTGATGGGTGCAGCACGCCAACATGGCACAAGTATACATATGTAACAAACCTGGAGGTTATGCACATGTACCCTAGAACTTAAAGTATAGTAATAATAATAATAAACCACAAATTTTGTAAGTAAAAAATATTAAATTCTTATTAGTAAACATTGTTTTTCCTAGTGACATGAGAGTAGAAAAATATCATTTTTATAATTAGTCTATTAATTCAAAAGTATTATTATTTCTGCTTCTATAAAACTATTGGTGATATGGCAATTTCTATACATCTCTACTTTTGTAAACTCTGTTTTTTTTTGTATTTGATTTAATATTCTCTTCTCTTTAAATATTGATAAATTCTCAGGATTATCTTGTATTCTCATTTCTTTTTTTTTTTTTTTTTTTTGAGACAGAGTCTCGCTCTGTCGCCCAGGCTGGAGTGCAGTGGCGCGATCTCGGCTCACTGCAAGCTCCGCCTCCCGGGTTCACGCCATTCTCCTGCCTCAGCCTCCCGAGTAGCTGGGACTACAGGCGCCCACAACCGCGCCCGGCTAATTTTTTGTATTTTTAGTAGAGACGGGGTTTCACCGTGTTCTCGATCTCCTGACCTTGTGATCCGCCCGCCTCGGCCTCCCAAAGCGCTGGGATTACAGGCGTGAGCCACCGCGCCCAGCCTTGTATTCTCATTTCTAATTTTATATTCCCTTCCTGGATATCTTATCCACCCTAACCAATACTATTTTTTTTTTCTGTATTTACTTCTCCATGTTGGATCACTGTAGGAGCTCTGAACTATGCACCTAAGTGCCTAATTTATAATATTACTTGGATTCTCATAGTCCAGTAAGAAATATAGTGTCTAAAACATAGGAAATTTCCTATTGTTGCTAAAACATTTCCCATCCCAACAAATGTTACAATGCTTAGCCTAACTGGTCAAGTCACAAATTTAAGCATCACCTCATTCTTCTCTTCCTTCACCTACTGCAATGTACCCACATGTTACTTTCATTGGACTTCCTAAATTGTTCTCTAATCCCTACATCTTTTTCAAACTCTACTACTACAACCCTAGTTGAAGACTGTTTCTCTCATCTACATGACCACATTGTCCTGCTAACCAGTCTATCTTTTTTCTCTCTTATGCTTCTCTAATCTATTCTTCAATTTCAGTGTTAAAAATATTCCTAAGTTAAATTCTGATTGTGAAATACCAAGGCTTAAAGCCTATCAATGACCCTTCATTGATAAACTCCATACTACATGTCACATCTAAACTTCCCTTCATAATTCTTGGCCCTTGCTTAATTCTTTAGTTACCTCAATCTGACACCACTTCTTTCTTTATTCAAATTCTAGGAAATACCAGTGATGATCAGTTTTCTGGTTATGTCATATCTTTTTTTTTTTTTTTCCTTTATGGATCATTGTTTCAATCAAAATGAACTCTCTGACGTCTACCCAATTCTTCCATTCCCTTTGCAACACAATGTGAAGGAGTTTGCACCCACTCTCTACTCGTTTCTTCACCTGCTGTTAACTTCTCAATCCATTACAATTTCATATTCAACTCCAAAATACCTAAAACTGTTCATGTCAAGAACTTTAGGCAGATGAAGCTAATAATCACTATTATTTTCTTATTCGTTTTTCACTCATATTCAAGAGATATGGGTGTTCTCCCTTTCTTGAATAATAACTTTTTTCTTGTCTTTTGTAATAACAATTTCTTTATTTGCCTATGATTTTACTGGGTAATTTCCTAATTTTTCTTATTAGATGTATTTTTTTTGTTGGTCTCTTTTTAAGTGGTGGTAGGCCAGATATTAGTTCAAAGTCTCTATTTTACCCTCTGCATAGTAACACCAGATGGACTCATTCTGTCTCAGGGCTTTAAATGCCATTTGTGGGTTGATGACTCAAAAGTTGTAACTCTGAATTCCTATTCTCCATACTCACATACATAATTACTTACTTGAAGAATTCAGTTTAATATATAGATTTGTCTCCTTACTCATTTTTACCAAACTTATCCATCTTCATAAATGGTACCACTCATGATTTGCTGAAGACAAAATCCTAGAAATAATATTTGATTCTATTTTTCCTAAAACTGACATATACAATACATTAGCATCTCCTTAAGCTCTGCATTTAGAAATTCTTCCATGAACCTCAAGGTCTAAAGTTTTGAGTAACCTTAGAGCACGTTGTATTTTTCTGCTCATAGGTAAACTCTTTGATAGCATGGACAGCTTCTATCTCTTTTATAATTATTACACCAGAACCACCTACCAAACCTCATAGACATATGTATAAGCACAAATATAATTTGAGTAAATTTTATAGTAGTACATCTTTTACATTCCCCAACATGCCTCTCTCTCTATATGTTTATTTTAGTCTGCCAGCAACAGAGCTTATTTAGTTTTATATGCTGAGTTCTCAGATAAGAAAATGAAGCAAATTTTTTCCAACATTCTTTATTGCAGTGCTTCCAAATCTTTAATGTACATATGAAACAAGTTCAGATGTTGTTAAAATGCAATTTCTGGTTTAATAGTTCTAAGTAGGGCCTGAAATTTTTCAATTCTGACAAGCTCCAAAAAGAAGCAAGCATTGCTTGCTTGACCATACTTTCACTGGCAAAGATTTAAAGACAACCAATATTATAGCTATATGATTAAAATAATTTAAGCAATAAATTAAATAAAATTGGGGGAATTAAAATACAACCTAAACTTTTATTCAAATCTAGCAAGTGGTATTTTTATTTTTATTGCAAGCTTTCAGAATTCATATTAGGATATTTTAAGTCTCAGTGTTGTAGGAAGAGCAGTATACTAATTATAATGGTCTTGACTTCATTTAAAGTTACCTGTATGTTGATTATTCTTCCTCTGTAAAATTAAGCCACACAGATAAAATATTCTGCTATAGTTAACAAGATAGATATTTGTTTAAAATGAAAGTAAGATATTATCCATAGCGTAAATATTTATCATTCAGTACAACTAAGGGGAGACTATATCCAGATGATTTCTTCTTGGAAACAATCTTTTGCCATAATGGAACGCAATACAAGCTAAGTATACTAAATATGACTATCTTCCAGGAAGTGTTTTATTTTCTGAGGAAATTTAAGTCTGTTTAGATCATAATAAAAGGGGATTAATAGAACAATTCTGGAAATCCCATCTTTTGCTACTTTTTCTGATTATCTGAGGATCAGTTGATAATGCCACTCTTTTTAAATGCATCATTTCAATAGACTAAAAACAATGTTAAAACTAAAATATAATTAAAGTCTTAAAATACATACTGGCCAATGAAGTCATTTAAAGAAGACATTGGATAATATTAAATTCAAATGACTTTAGTTAACTCAGTAAAAATGTAAATTTGTATGAGGAAAAGCAAACAAACATTTAAATTGTGCAAATTTATATGCAAATAAATAATTGTTTCTGGTTTTAAAAATGTACGATCGCATTTCTGATCTAACAGTTCCATGGCTATTACTAGCATTATTATGAACAATTATAATGATAAAAAATTAATTCCTATACTTTAAAATCCTATAGTTTGAAATTAACTAAACATTTGTGTCTTTTACTCATGAAGTCCTAGCACAGAAAGAGAAAGTGACATTTGATTCCACATTTAAAGATTTTCAGACCACGACAGTGATGAGAGTATTTTTAGCCTCTAAGTAAAGTAAGTATGTTAGAGTTATTGAGTAGTTACAATAAGTTTGACTTTTATTAAGAGTAGTATAAATTAGGTATATAAACACCAAGCTGATAATCATTCCTAACTATGTTTGACTTGTAAAAAATACCTCAAGAAGATGGGATGGGGGCTCACGCCTGTAATCCCAGCACTTTGGGAGGCCGAGGTGGACAGATCATGAGGTCAGGAGATTGAGACCATCCTGGCTAACACAGTGAAACCGCCTCTCTACTAAAAAAAAAAAAAAAAAAAAAAAAAAAAAAATATTAGCCGGGTGTGGTAGCGGGCAGCTGTGGTCCCAACTACTTGGGAGGCAAAGGCAGGAGAATGGCATGAATCTGGGAGGCTGAGCTTGCAGTGAGCTGAGATTGCACCACTGCACTCCAGCCTGGTCGACAGAGTGAGACTCCATAAAAAAATAAATAAATAAATAAATAAATAAAATTGTACTTTATTTGCATCCTTCTCATTTTTAATGTATATTTTGTCTCCATTGATCATTTTAAATATTTGTAAGACAAATGAAGTTTCTATAATATCCCCAGTAAACTCTTACTCATAGTTATCAGAATCATTCCATAAAAGGTGTTAAAAATATGCATGTTCGATATTTTCAGGTATTTAAAGGACTATCTTATAATGATATTCAAGGGAAAGTATCCTAAACTAATTAACACAGAAACAGAAAATACTGCATGTCCTCACTTGTAACCGAGAGTTAGGGATGGAGTACACATGGCTACAAAGAAGGAAACAACAGACAATGGGGCCTATTGAGTTTGGAAAGTGGAAGGTAGATGGGGATTGAAAACCACCTACAGAAAAAGGGAACCTGTAGTGTGCGAGCAAGATGGCCAAATAGGAACTGCTCCAGCCTCCAGCTCCCAGCGCAAGCGAAACAGAAGACAGGTGATTTCTGCATTTTCAACTGAGGTACCAGGTTCATCTCACTGGAGAGTGCCAGACATTCGGTGCTGGTCAGCTGGTTCAGCCCGACCAGCAAGAGTTGAAGCAAGGCCAGGCGTTGCCTCACCTGGGAAGCCCAAGGGGGAAGGGAAACCCTTTAGAAACTGAGACACACAACACCCAGAAAATCGGGTAACTCCCACCCTAATACTGCACTTTACCAAGGGTCTTAGCAAACGGCACACCAGGAGATTATATACCACCCCTGGGCGGGAGGGTCCCACATCCACGGAGCCTCCCTCATTGCTAGCACAGCAGTCTGAGATGTAACTGCAAGGCAGCAGCGAGGCTGGAGGAGGGGCACCCGCCATTGTTGAGATTTAAGTAGGTAAATAAAGCCTCTGAGAAGCTTGGTCAGGATGGAGCCTACCATAGCTCAAAGAGGCCTGCCTGTCTCTGTAGACTCCACCTCTGGGGAAAGGACATAGCGAAAAAAAAAAAAAAAAAGCAGCAAAACCTCTGCAGATGTTAACGACCCTGTCTGACAGCTTTGAAGAGAGCAGTGGATCTCCCAGCATAGAGATTGAGATCTGAGAACAGACAGACTGCCTGCTCAAGTGGGTCCCTGACTCCTGAGTAGCCTAACTGGGGAACATCCCACACTAGGTGCAAACCCACACCTCACACCTCACATGGTGGGGTACACCCCTGAGACAAAGCTTCCAGAGCAAGAATCAGACAGCAGCCCTCACTGTTCAGCAATATTCTATCTTCTGCAGTCTCCGCTGCTGATACCCAAGCAAACAGGGTCTGGAGTGGATGTCAAGAAATCTCCAACAGACCTACAGCTGAGGGTCCTACAAGAAATCCTGAAGGAAGCACTAAACATGGAAAGCAACAACAGGTACCAGCCATTGGAAAAATATGTCAAAATGTAAAGTCCATTGATGCTAGGAAGAAACTTCATCAACTAGTGAGCAAAATAACCAGCTAATATCATACTGACAGGATCAAGTTCACACATAACAATATTAAAATTAAATGTAAATGGACTAAATGGTCCAATTAAAAGACACAGATTGGCAAATTGGATAAAGAGGCAAGACTCATCAGTTTGCTGTATTCAAGAGACGCATCTCACATGCAGAGACATACATAGGATCAAAATACAGGGATGGAGGAAGATCTAGCAAGCAAATGGAGAACCAAAAAAAGTAGGGGTTGCAATCCTAGTCTCTGATAAAACAGACTTTAAACCATCAAAGATCAAAAGAGACAAAGAAGGCCATTGCAGAATGGTAAAGGGATCAATTCAACAGGAAGAGTTAACTATCCTAAATATATATGCACCCAGGAGCATCCAGATTCATAAAGCAAGTCCTTAGAGACTTACAAAGAGACTTAGACTCCCATACAATAATAGTGGGAGACTTCACCACCCCACTGTCAACATTAGACAGATCAACAAGACAGAAAGTTAACAAGGATAACCAGGAATTGAAATCAACTCTGCACCAAGTGGACCTAATAGGCATCTACAGAACTCTTCACCTCAAATCAACAGAGTATACATTCTTCTCAGCACCACATCACACTTATTAGAAAATTGACCAAATAGTTGGAAGTAAAGCACTCCTCAGCAAATGTACAAGAATAGAAATTATCACAAACTGTCTCTCAGACCACAGTGCAATCAAACTAGAACTCAGGAATAAGAAAATCAATCAAAACCACTCAACTACATGGAAACTGAACAATCTGCTCCTGAATGACTACTGGGTACTCAATGAAATGAAGGCAGAAATAAAGATGTTCTTTGAAACCAATGAGAACAAAGTTACAACATATCAGAATCTCTGGAACACATTTAAAGCAGTGTGTAGAGGGAAATATACAGCACTAAATACCCACAAGAGAAAGCAGGAAAGATATAAAATTGACATCCTAACTTCACAATTGAAAGAACTAGAGAAGCAAGAGCAAACACATTCAAAAGCTAGCAGAAGGCAAGAAATAACTAAGATCAGAGCAGAACTGAAGGAGATAGAGACACAAAAAGCCATCCAAAAAAAATCAATGAATCCAGGAATTGGTTTTTTGAAAAGAACAACAACATTGAGAGACCACTAGCAAGACTAATAAAGAAGAAAAGAGAGAAGAATCAAATAGACGCAATAAAAAAAATGATAAAGAGGCTATCACCACCAAACCCACAGAAATACAAACTACCATTAGAGAATACTATAAACACTTCTACACAAATAAACTAAAAAATCTAGAAGAAATGGGTAATTTCCTGGACACTTACACTATCCTAAGACGAAATCAGGAAGAAGTTGAATCCCTGAATAGACCAATAGCAGGCTCTGAAATTGAGGCAATAATTAATAGCCTACCAACCAAAAAAAGTCCAGGAGCAGGCGGATTCACAGCCAAATTCTACCAGAAGTACAAGAAGGAGCTGAAATCATTTCTTCTGAAACTATTCCAATCAATAGAAAAAAATGAAATTCTCCCTAACTCATTTTATGAGGACAACATCATCCTGATACCAAAGCCTGGCAGAGACACAACAAAAAAAGAGAATTTTAAACCAATATCCCTGATGAACATCGATGCAAAAATCCTCAATAAAATACTGGCAAACCGAATTCAGCAGCACATCAAAAAGCTTATCCACCATGTTCAAGTGGGCTTCATCCCTGGGATGCAAGTCTGCTTCAACATATGCAAATCAATAAACGTAAGCCAGCATATAAACAGAGCCAAAGACAAAATCCACATGATTGTCTCAATAGATACAGAAAAGGCTTTTGACAAAATTCAACAGATGTTCTTGCTAAAAACTCTCAATAAATTTGGTATTGATGGAACATATGTAAAAATAATGAGAGCTATTTATGACAAACCCGCAGCCAATATCATACTGAATGGGCAAAAACTGGAAAAATTCCCTTTGAAAACTGGCACAAGACAGGGATGCCCTCTCTCACCACTCCTATTCAACATAGCGTTGGAAGTTCTATTAGGGCAATCAGGCAAGAGAAAGAAATCAAGGGTATTCAGTTAGGAAATAAAGAAGTCAAATTGTACCTGTTTGCAGATGACATGATTGTATATTTAGAAAACCCCATTGTCTCAGCCCAAAGTCTCCTTAAGCTGATAAGCAACTTCAGCAAAGTCTCAGGACACAAAACCAATGTGCAAAAATCACAAGCATTCTTATACACCAGTAACAGACAAACAGAGAGCCAAATCATGAATGAGCTTCCATTCACAATTGCTTCAAAGAGAATGAAATACCTAGGAATCCAACTTACAAGGGATGTAAAGGACCTCTTCAAGGAGAACTACAAACCACTGCTCAGTGAAATAAAAGAGGACACAAAGAAATGGAAGAACATACCATGCTCATGGATAGGAAGAATCAATATTGTGAAAATGACCATACTGCCCAAAGTAATTTATAGATTCAATGCCATCCCCATTAAGCTACCAATGACTTTCTTCACAAAATTGGGAAAAAAAAAATAAAACTACTTTAAAGTTCATATGGAACCAAAAAAGACACTGCATTGCCAAGACAATCCTAAGTCAAAAGAACAAAGCTGGAGACATCACGCTACCTGACTTCAAACTGTACTACAAGGCTATAATAACCAAAACAGCATGGTACTGGTACCAAAACAGAGATATAGACCAATGGAACAGAACAGAGCCCTCAGAAATAATACCACACATCTACGGCCATCTGATCTTTGACAAACCTGAGAAAAACAAGAAATGGGAAAGGATTCCCTATTTAATAAATGGTGCTGGGAAAATTGGCTAGACATAAGTAGAAAGCTGAAACTAGATCCTTTCCTTACTCCTTATATAAAAATTAATTCAAGGTGGATTAGAGACTTAAATGTTAGACCTAAAACCATAAAAACCCCAGAAGAAAACCTAGGTAATACCATTCAGGACATAGGCATGGGCAAGGACTTCATGTCTAAAACATCGAAAGCAACAGCAACAAAAGCCAAAATTGACAAATGGGATCTCATTAAACTAAAGAGCTTCTGCACAGAAAAAGAAACTACCATCAGAGTGAACAGGCAACCTACAGAATGGGAGAAAATTTTTGCCATCTACTCTTCTGACAAAGGCTAATATCCAGAACCTACAAAGGCCTCAAACAAATTTATGTGAAAAAAACAAACAACCCCATCAAAAATTGGGCAAAGGGTATGAATAGACATTTCTCAAAAGAAGACATGCATACAGTCAACAGACACATGAAAAAATGCTCGTCATCACTGGCCATCAGAGAAATGCAAATCAAAACCACAATGAGATACCATCTCACACCAGTTAGAATGGCGATCATTAAAAAATCAGGAAACAACAGGTGCTGGAGAGGATGTGGAGAAATAAGAACACTTTTACACTGTTGGTGGGATTGTAAACTGGTTCAATCATTATGGAAAACAGTATAGCGATTCCTCAAGGATCTAGAACTAGAAATACCATAAGACCCAGCCATCCCATTACTGGGCATATACCCAAAGGATTGGAAATCATGCTGCTATAAAGACACATGCACATGTATGTTCATTGTGGCACTATTCACAATAACAAAGACTTGGAATCATCCCAAATATCCATCAGTGACAGACTGGATTAAGAAAATGTGACACATATACACCATGGAATACTATGCAGCCATAAAAAAGGATGAGCTCGTGTCCTTTGTACGGACATGGATGCACCTGGAAACCATCATTCTCAGCAAACTATCGCAAGAATAGAAAACCAAACACCGCATGTTCTCACTCATAGGTGGGAATTGAACAATGAGATCACTTGGACTCTGGAAGGAGAGCATCACACACCAGGCAGGGCCTATTATGAGGAGGTGGGATGGGAGAGGGGGGAGCGATGACAATGGGAGTTATACCTGATGTAAATGACGAGTTGATGGGTGCTGAGGAGTTGATGGGTGCAGTACACCAACATGGCACAAGTATACGTATGTAACAAACCTGCACGTTGTGCACATGCACCCTAGAACTTAAAGTATAATAAAAGTAAATAAATAAATTAATAATAAAAATAATAAAAAAATAATTTAACAAAAAAGAAAGAAAGAAAACCACCTGTCAGGTGGGTATTACGTTGATTGCCTGAGTAACAAAATTGTGTATGCCAAACTTTGATGACACAGAATTTATTCGTATAACAAACGTCCACATGTACCATTTGAACCTAAAATAAAAAGTTGGAAACAATAAAATAAAATAAAGCAAAAAGTAAACCAGAAAAATTATGTATCTACAAATTAAAGTGTTCTGAAATATTTGCAGACTAGTCCAATTATTAAATTCAATTTATTGAATACAGATTCTTTGGAGAGAATATTTATGCTCCATTACTCATATTCCCAAGGAAGAGAGAATTATATGTGAGGAATAATTCAGCCTCCTTGTTTCCCTCCATACATCGTATACTTCCATATGAGAAAGTGTCATTTACCTGAGAGGTAAGAGAGAGAAAAGAGAGTCCAGTTTTTTATGGAGCAATATTTCTTAAGGATTGGCCTTCTTTTCTCATTAACTATGAATGACTGCTTTATCAATATGAGAATTCTACCATTTTCCAGTACGGCTTGTGATGAAATAAATAATTTCCATATGAGGAGATTGTGGGTGGGGTGGGGAGGTGGGCAGTTTTAAAAGCATATGGTATTGCTGAGTAATGCTCAGCAGTAGATCACATCTTGGTTTTACAAGCAAATTTGGCATGATTAAGATTAAGAGATTTGGCTGCTTATTAAATTAGTTGATATATGCAAAGAATTAGAAGAAATCCAAGCAAAATACATATGATATCTAAGTATTAGCCATTATCAATACTATTATTTTGTTATATTGATTAATATGTTTGGTTCATCATTTCTCTAAATCTTCTTTCACAACTGGTCCCATTATGGATTGTAAAATAGCTCTATTGTTATTGTTCCCTTGAACACCCAGAAGGATTATTAACGCTTTATAGCAAAGTAACTCTACAAAGTAAAGAGAAGGTACATAACTTGACCCAAGTCTCAAACTTGTTCAATTGGCTAAACCTGGAATACAACATCTACCTGCATCATTTCAAAGCTAGCACCCTTTCTTATTTCTCAGTGCCTCTTGGAAATAAAATCAGAAAAGTTAAGCTCTAAGTTGTTATTTTTTCTGTTATTAATCCAAACAGTAACATCAACGACAAAACAAAAAAATATATATTTTTCACACTTAGGGAGAAAAATACATGTGAAGCATCAGAAGTTGTAATTTTTTTTCCACTTAAGACTTAAAAATTTTAATAAGAACCAGTTTAATGGACATAAAATTAACACTAATACACTTTTTAATACATCTTACAAAGCAATCTTGTAAAGTTAAATTGATGACTATAAACTTTCAGTTAAAGGATTCAATGTTAAGACAAAAGTTCCAATTTCTGCTTTCAGATTGGTGTTAATTTTCTCAATGGGTATTTACTGATGTGATTGGATATAAATATAATCAATTGTCATTTATGATATATTTTAGTAATGACATGCATTTAAGTATTGATTATCCTGTTATTTGTGATTTTCAGTTTTTGCTTGATATTTTTACAAAACTTATCAAATGTCCTATTTCTATGCTTCTTTTGCTTCTGTTTTATTACTTCACTTTGAAATTATGGATTGGGAAACCTTTCATTACTTTCATCAGCTTTAATTCCATTGTTCTTATTTCAGTTTTGTTCAACATCTCTTATGAACTGTGACTGCCTCATTTTTGGTAGATATAAAAAGATTATAGTTTTGTGTTCTTTTTTTCTTTTTTGACTGGGAAAACTACTTCAAAATTGTGCTTTGTACATATAAGGTGATGAGTTAATTCTAATTGAGTCAAATTAAATTTAATTGAAGTAACACATTCTGCCATCATCTCTCATTTTATTTAAATAATGTATATATTGGAAAACACATTTACCTCTGAACTTTAGAGATATGCAAGTCCTCCAGTAAAAAGAAGTAATTTATGTATTTTCACCTCATGGATTGCACATCACTCAGAAACACATGGAGACACTTTCAATGAGGCATCCACAGGAAGACTCAGTGGGATATCTGACAGTTTAAAGTAAAGAGAAGAAGGATCTGTAATTTGTAAGGATGACCTACAAAGACACCAACATAAAACAACCTTCCTACTTTTATGTTTCCCTTTGTCAATAAAAAATGAAACTATTAAACTATAGAACAAACAAGTGTTCTGTGTCTGGGCAATTTCTTATATATAATTTTAGCTCTGTCACCTCAGACTGACATGTCTGTATCTTTATGGTGCTGTTATATTGTATGTCACAAAGAGAAAGTGCCAAAGCAATTTTCATGAATACATGAAATTAACCTTATATGAAATCATCTAGGGAAAAGTATGCCATACTTAGAAAAGCATTCAGAGTTTTGGAGAAAATTAATATGTTTTGTTAAAATGGATGGCATACATTATCCATTACATAAGTTACACAAACACATCCCTATGGTTTATCACTACAAAAAAAATACTTTCCCATTTATGGTGAGTTGTACACACGAATGCACACAAAAAAGTTCAATGGAAATACATTTCAAAACAAAAAATTTGTTTAATAATACTAAAGATAACAAATTTTAAGCCAATTTAAGGAGGGCATTTCAGAACTATGTGTACAAACTAATGTTAAGAAAGAGAACATTTAGCAAATAGCCTAATTAAAAGTTTTTTTTACATTTTAAGGAAGGCAATTACAGTTTTATTCAGTTAGAATAGAATTAAATTATGTGTATATCAGTTACACATTCACGGTACCAAAAATACTGAATATTAGTATTTGAAAGAGATTGATAAGCAATTTAATGAATATGAATTCATAACAACGCTACTACTTGTGGCTCTCATGGAAAAGAATGGAAAGTGAGGAGGGAAACAAATAAATCTACCAAAAAAAAAAAAAAAAGAAGAAGAAGAAGAAAAAGAAAGCAATATGAAGTAAAGGCAGTAAAATTTAATAGAAAATGATTAATGTTCTGATTCTGATTGGATTACCAATGTAGATTGTCTTGTTTTAATGTTAACGTGCTCATTAATTGTGTTAAAGTCAGCTACCAAAAGCTATATTTATGTATTTCCCTTAACTGCTGATCAAATATTTCAGTTAAATATGACAGGAAAGGTATGGGCAAACAAACTTTGAAAATATGGTACTCAAGTTGAATGCCCTTTAACTTAGGTTTCTGTCATTTTTACATTTATATTTCATATTCCATGTAAGGTTTTCTTACGGGACTGTCATAAACCACTAGTAGTGTTTATTTTTCACATGAGCTGTGAAAAAAACACCAACTTTTTGCCAGAGGCTTTTATTTCAGTTTGTTTTATACCTGCCAACTTCTTCTTTGGAGTCATTAAAAAGCACTCGTGGAACAGTCTATAGATAGGTTATGCATAACATATTCACTGATGCTATAGTAAAATGCCACATATTTATCACTTTGCTACTGTTTTTTTAAAGGTTAATGGCAAGGTTGTTAAAAGAAAACAAGATAAAATTAGAAAAATTATATTATGTCGGTTTTTGAGGTGGACATGTATATATATAAAATTATAAGTGTATATAAAATTATATGTATTTATATATGTAATTATATGTATATATATAATTATATGTATTTATATATGTTATTATATGTATTTATATATAATTGTATAAAAACATATATACAAACACACATGTATATATATATATATGCTTGGCTAGATCCTTTTTCCTGACTTGTCATTTTCTTTTTTAATTCTGAAATGTACTTGAGAAATTTATGATATGAAGTGAGAATCATGAGATATTTAGTGACTACAAATAACTATATCAAAGCTGAATATCTAAAAGTAAATTACAAAGGGTGAGAAGCCAAGCACAGCACAGTAAACATAAGAGTTTGATTTCAAAATGCTGTAACTGGGGGGCGGAGCAAGATGGCCGAATAGGAGCAGCTCCAGTCTCCAACTCCCAGCGCGAGCGAAACAGAAGACTGGTGATTTCTGCATTTTCAACTGAGGTACTGGGATCATCTCACTAGGGAGTGCCAGACAATCGGTGCTGGACAGCTGCTGCAGCCCGACCAGCGAGAGCTGAAGCAGGGCGAGGCATCGCCTCACCTGGGAAGCGCAAGGGGGAAGGGAATCCCTTTTCCTAGCCAGGGGAACTGAGACACAAAACACCTGGAAAATCGGGTAACTCCCACACCAATACTGCACTTTAAGCAAACAGGCACACCAGGAGATCATATCCCACACCTGGCCGGGAGGGTCCCACGCCCACGGAGCCTCCCTCATTGCTAGCACAGCAGTCTGCAATCTAACCGCAAGGCAGCAGCGAGGCTTGGGGAGGGGCGACCACCATTGCTGAGGCTGAAGTAGGTAAACAAAGCCACTGGGAAGCTCGAACTGGGTGGAGCTCACAGCAGCTCAAGGAAACCTGCCTGTCTCTGTAGACTCCACCTCTGGGGACAGGGCACAATAAACAACAAAAGCAGCAGAAACCTCTGCAGAAGCAAATGACTCTGTCTGACAGCTTTGAAGAGTTCAGTGGATCTCCCAACACGGAGGTTGAGATCAGAGAAGGGACAGACTGCCTGCTCAAGTGGGTCCCTGACCCCTGAGTAGCCTAATTGGGAGACATCCCTAGGGGCAGTCTGACACCCCACTTCACAGGGTGGAGTACACCCCTGAGAGGAAGCCTCCAAAGAAAGAATCAGACAGGGACACTCGCTGTTCAGCAATATTCTATCTTCTGCAGCCTCTGCTGCTGACACCCAGGCAAACAGGGTCTGGAGTGGACCTCAAGCAATCTCCAACAGACCTACAGCTGAGGGTCCTGACTGTTAGAAGGAAAACTATCAAACAGGAAGGACACCTACAACAAAACCCCATCAGTACGTCACCATCATCATCAAAGACCAGAGGCACATAAAACCACAAAGATGGGGAAAAAGCAGGGCAGAAAACCCGGAAATTCAAAAAATAAGAGCGCATATCCCCCAGCAAAGGAGCGCAGCTCATCGCCAGCAACGGATCCAAGCTTGACAGAGAATGACTTTGACAAGATGAGAGAAGAAGGCTTCAGTCCATCAAACTTCTCAGATCTAAAGGAGGAATTACGTACCCAGCGCAAAGAAACTAAAAATCTTGAAAAAAAGTGGAAGAGTTGATGGCTAGAGTAATTAATGCAGAGAAGGTCATAAACGAAATGAAAGAGATGAAAACCATGATACGAGAAATACGTGACAAATGCACAAGCTTCAGTAACCGACTCGATCAACTGGGAGAAAGAGTATCAGCGATTGAGGATCAAATGAATGAAATGAAGCGAGAAGAGAAACCAAAAGAAAAAAGAAGAAAAATAAATAAACCAAGCCTGCAAGAAGTATGGGATTATGTAAAAAGACCAAATCTACGTCTGATTGGGGTTCCTGAAAGTGAGGGGGAAAATGGAACCAAGTTGGAAAACACTCTTCAGGATATCATCCAGGAGAACTTCCCCAACCTAGCAGGGCAGGCCAACATTCAAATTCAGGAAATACAGAGAATGCCACAAAGATACTCCTCGAGAAGAGCAACTCCAAGACACATAATTGCCAGATTCACCAAAGTTGAAATGAAGGAAAAAATCTTAAGAGCAGCCAGAGAGAAAGGTCGGGTTACCCACAAAGGGAAGCCCATCAGACTAACAGCAGATCTCTCAGCAGAAACTCTCCAAGCCAGAAGAGAGTGGGGGCCAATATTCAACATTCTTAAAGAAAAGAGTTTTAAACCCAGAATTTCATATCCAGCCAAACTAAGTTTCATCAGTGAAGGAGAAATAAAATCCTTTACACATAAGCAAATGCTTAGAGATTTTGTCACCACTAGGCCTACCTTACAAGAGACCCTGAAGGAAGCACTCAACATGGAAAGGAACAACCGGTACCAGCCATTGCAAAAACATGCCAAAATGTAAAGACCATTTAGGCTAGGAAGAAACTGCATCAACTAAGAAGCAAAATAACCAGTTAATATCATACTGACAGGATCAAGTTCACACATAACAATATTAATCTTAAATGTAAATGGACTAAATGCTCCAATTAAAAGACACAGACTAGCAAACTGGATAAAGAGTCAAGACCCATCAATCTGCTGTATTCAGGAGACCCATCTCACACGGAGAGACATACATAGGCTCAAAATAAAGGGATGGAGGAAGATTTACCAAGCAAATGGAGAACAAAAAAAAGCAGGGGTTGCAATACTAGTCTCTGATAAAACAGACTTTAAACCATCAGATATCAAAAGAGACAAAGAAGGCAATTACATAATGGTAAAGGGATCAATTCAACGGGAAGACCTAACTATCCTAAATATATATGCACCCAATACAGGAGCACCCCGATTCATACAGCAAGTCCTTAGCGACTTGCAAAGAGACTTAGATTCCCATACAATAATAATGTGAGACTTCAACACTCCACTGTCAACATTAGACAGATCATCGAGACAGAAAGTTAACAAGGATATCCAGGAATTGAACTCATCTCTGCAGCAAGCAGACCTAATAGACATCTATAGAACTCTCCACCCCAAATCAACAGAATATACATTCTTCTCAGCACCACATTGCACTTGTTCCAAAATTGACCACATAATTGGAAGTAAAGCACTCCTCAGCAAATGTACAAGAATAGAAATTATAACAAACTGTCTCTCAGACCACAGTGCAATCAAACTAGAACTCAGGACTAAGAAACTCAATCAAAACCGCTCAACTACATGGAAACTGAACAACCTGCTCCTGAATGACTACTGGGTACATAACGAAATGAAGGCAGAAATAAAGATGTTCTTTGAAACCAATGAGAACAAAGATACAACATACCACAATCTCTGGGACACATTTAAAGCAGTGTGAGAGGGAAATATATAGCACTAAATGCCCAAAAGAGAAAGAGGGAAAGATCTAAAATTGACACTCTAACATCACAATTAAAAGAACTAGAGAGCAAGAGCAAATGCATTCAAAAGCTAGCAGAAGACAAGAAATAACTAAGATCAGAGCAGAACTGAAGGAGATAGAGACACAAAAAACCCTCCAAAAAATTAATGAATCCAGGAGTTGGTTTTTTGAAAAGATCAACAAAATTGACAGACCACTAGCAAGACTAATAAAGAAGAAAAGAGAGAAGAATCAAATAGACGCAATAAAAAATGAAAAAGGGGATATTACCACCGACCCCACAGAAATACAAACTACCATCAGAAAATACTGTAAACATCTCTATGCATATAAACTAGAAAATCTAGAAGAAATGAATAATTTCCTGGATACTTACACTCTTCCAAGACTAAACCAGGAAGAAGTTGAATCCCTGAATAGACCAATAGCAGGTTCTGAAATTGAGGCAATAATTAATAGCCTACCAACAAAAAAAAGTCCAGGACCAGATGGATTCACAGATGAATTCTACCAGAAGTACAAGGAGGAGCTGGTACCATTCTTTCTGAAACTATTCCAATCAATAGAAAAAGAGGGAATCCTCCCTAACTCATTTTATGAGGCCAACATCATCCTGATACCAAAACCTGGCAGAGACACAACAAAAAAGGAGAATATTAGACCAATATCCCTGATGAACATCGATGCAAAAATCCTCAAAAAAATACTGGCAAACCGAATTCAGCAGCACATCAAAAAGCTTATCCACCATGATCAAGTGGGCTTCATCCCTGGGATGTAAGGCTGGTTCAACATTCGCAAATCAATAAACATAATCCAGCATATAAACAGAACCAAAGACAAGAACCACATGATTATCTCAATAGATGCAGAAAAGGCTTTTGACAAAATTCAACAGCCCTTCATGCTAAAAGCTCTCAATAAATTCGGTATTGATGGAACATACCTCAAAATAATAAGAACTATTTATGACAATCCCACAGCCAATATCATACTGAATGGGCAATAACTGGAAAAATTCCCTTTGAAAACTGGCACAAGACAGGGATGCCCTCTCTCACCACTCCTATTCAACATAGTGTTGGAAGTTCTGGCTAGGGCAATTAGGCAAGAGAAAGAAATCAAGGGTATTCAGTTAGGAAAAGAAGAAGCCAAATTGTCCCTCTTTGTAGATGACATGATTGTATATTTAGAAAACCCCGTTGTCTCAGCCCAAAGTCTCCTTAAGCTGATAAGCAACTTCAGCAAAGTCTCAGGACACAAAACCAATGTGCAAAAATCGCAAGCATTCTTATACACCAGTAACAGACAAACAGAGAGCCAAATCAGGAATGAACTTCCTTTCACTATTGCTGCAAAGAGAATAAAATACCTAGGAATCCAACTTACAAGGGATGTAAAGGCCCTCTTCAAGGAGAACTACAAACCACTGCTCAGTGAAATAAAAGAGGACACAAAGAAATGGAAGAACATACCATGCTCATGGATAGGAAGAATCAATATTGTGAAAATGGCCATACTGCCCAAGGTTATTTATAGATTCAATGCCATCCCCATCAAGCTACCAATGAATTTCTTCACAGAGTTGGAAAAAAAACTGCTTTAAAGTTCATATGGAACCAAAAAAGAGCCGATATCTCCAAGACAATCCTAAATCAAAAGAACAAAGCTGGAGGCATCATGCTACCTGACTTCAAACTATACTACAAGGCTACAGTAACCAAAACAGCATGGTACTGGTACCAAAACAGAGATATAGACCAATGGAACAGAACAGAGCCCTCAGAAATAATACCACACATCTACAGCCATGTGATCTTTGACAAACCTGAGAGAAACAAGAAATTTGGAAAGGATTCCCTATTTAATAAATGGTGCTGGGTAAATTGGCTAGCCATAAGTAGAAAGCTGAAACTGGATCCTTTCCTTACTCCTTATACGAAAATTAATTCAAGATGGATTAGAGACTTAAATGTTAGACCTAATACCATAAAAACCCTAGAGGAAAACCTAGGTAGTACCATTCAGGACATAGGCATGGGCAAAGACTTCATGTCTAAAACACCAAAAGCAATGGCAGCAAAAGCCAAAATTGACAAATGGGATCTCATTAAACTAAAGAGCTTCTGCACAGCAAAAGAAACTACCATCAGAGTGAACAGGCAACCTACAGAATGGGAGAAAATTTTTGCAATCTACTCATCTGACAAAGGGCTAAGATCCAGAACCTACAAAGAACTCAAACAAATTTACAAGAAAAAAAGAAACAGCCCCACCAAAAATTGGGCAAAGTATATGAACAGATATTTCTCAAAAGAAGACATTCATACAGCCAACAGACACATGAAAAAATGCTCATCATCACGGGCCATCAGAAAAATGCAAATCAAAACCACAATGAGATACCATCTCACACCAGTTAGAATGGCAATCATTAAAAAGTCAGGAAACAACAGGTGCTGGAGAGGATGTGGAGAAATAGGAACACTTTTACACTGTTGGTGGGATTGTAAACTAGTTCAACCATTATGGAAAACAGTATGGCGATTACTCAAGGATCTAGAACTAGATATACCATATGACCCAGCCATCCCATTACTGGGGATATACCCAAAGGATTATAAATCATGCTGCTATAAAGACACATGCACACGTATGTTTACTGCGGCACTATTCACAATAGCAAAGACTTGGAATCAACCCAAATGTCCATCAGTGACAGACTGGATAAAGAAAATGTGGCACATATACACCATGGAATACTATACAGCCATAAAAAAGCATGAGTTTGTGTCCTTTGTAGGGACATGGATGCAGCTGGAAACCATCATTCTTAGCAAACTATCACAAGAGCAGAAAACCAAACACCGCATGTTCTCACTCATAGGTGGGAACTGAACAATGAGATCACTTGGACTCAGGAAGGGGATCATCACACACCGGGGCCTATTATGGGGAGGGGTGAGGGGGCAGGGGGCGGAATTGCATTGGGAGTTATACCTGATGTAAATGACGAGTTGATGGGTGCTGATGAGTTGATGGGTGCAGCACAGCAGCATGGCACAAGTATACATATGTAACAAACCTGCACGTTATGCACATGTGCCCTAGAACTTAAAGTATGATAATAATAAAATAAAAAAAAAGAAAAGAAAATGTTGTAACTGTTATATCTTACTGTGGGAAATACTTTGCAGCTAATGCTAAGCTTCTGCTATGGTTGCTGTTCTTTTAATTTATATCTTGTTTATTATTGCTTCAACTTACAGAAAAAGTAAAGCATTTCCTATATATGTAATAATCATAAAAGCATATAGTAAAATATTGTTAGAAATAATTTAACTCTTCAAAGAAAAATAACTTAGTTTTAGTGAATACAACTTGTTTTTGATTAAGTCTTACTAGTTAAAAAATATTTCTCTTCCTCTCTTACAATATAAATTTCCACTTAATTAATATCTAATTAGAAAAGAGGAGTATTCTGGATTAATCACTTTTTCACTGGGGTTCAAGCATTTCTGAAAAAGCTAAAGGAGAATGTACCACACAGAGCAGGATCTTGGTGCACTTTTATGAAATCACCACAATGGCAGAAAATAATATTTATCTCAGCATCATAGCTCAGTGGTATTTATTAGCCACCTAAAATCATAAAAATGAAGAAGCATATCATGCAGACCTGACTTTTTAATCTGTACATGCTAAATATCATATATCCCTTAATTCTCATGGCAGGGTAATCTTGTAAAGACTGTCAAAGAATGAGCTGAAAAATATGATGGAAAGGGTCCTGCTGTTATTTTTTAATCTTAAATAAGTCACTTAATAATGTATATGTTCCAACGGCTTGTTATTTAAAATACAGGATTTAGACTAAGTCAATACTTTTCAATCTGCTTCAGAAGCTTCTGTTGTTATTCACAAAACATTTGGCCCTAATTATCATAAAAACTTAGTATTTGGAGATGGCTGATGATTGTTTGAATTCTGCTCAGCTGTGGGACAGGAAAGAGTGCCTATGACAGCTACCAATAGAGACTGCATTGTCTGATGGAAGTCCAAATTACTCAACTTCAGCTATGGTCAATTGAGATGTCCCAGTCCCCCACAACCTAGTTTCTCAAAATATTTTGCTTGAAAAATAAAAATTATTTTACTGAAATAAAAATTGAGTAGTCTTTATTCCAATAATTTTAGGTAATCTTTAAGTCACTAATTCCAGAAATCAATTTACTGATAAATTTGTCTCTCTTGAGTATAATAGAACCATGTTATCCCTGAAGCTTTGAAATTATTCATTAAATATATTCCTGAAAAATTAATTTAGATTGTATATTCTGTGATCTGTCTACCTAAAGAGGGTCTGAAGTTTGTAACAATATTTGTAATAATGGATACATTTTGGGTCCTAGTAGGAAAGACATGCTTGGAAATAACCATTTCTCAACAACAAAATACTGGGAGAGGCTCAAGCAATAGACAATAAATATTGTCCAAAGAGATAGTCTGTAAGGTAACAATATAACAATACCTTAATACCTGGAATAAGACCCATATTTATGTCAGGGACTCTTTGGGGAAACGTCTTTCTCCTTTGAAGAAGAGTAGCTCCAGAGAGATTTCTTGTGATGAAACTAAGGAGAGTATCAACACTCACATTTAACTTTTATTATCCGTGTATATTTAAGACATTATCAGACTCAAGTTTGTTAATAATGCAGGTTTTGAAGCCTATTGCCTGCCTTATAATTATTCTTCTTTGGTGCCTGGATGACATAAGATAATGACTGGAATAGGATAGCAAAGAAGGAAGCCTCTCTTACAGCATTAGGACATTTGTATTTTATCAGAATTTGTTAATAAAGAGAAACTCTAGAGAGCAAATAGCAGAAGACAATCCACATGGCAGGATAGCAAGTTTGATGTATAATAATAGAAGAGAAATAGACATAATGTAAGACATATTATGTCATCCTATAAATACAGAACAAAATCAGATAACCTATTAAATTCTGATAGTTTCTCCTCTGTCTGGAGATGGGTCCAACTAAAAATGCTTGTTAACAATACAACCACCTAGGCTCTTAAATTATCAATGTGAGAAGTAAAATCATTCGAGGGAGAACCAGGAGAGAGAATAAAGGGGAGGACATAAGAAATAAGAGTAAAAGAATGAGAAAGTGAGAGAGGAAGAAGGAGAGACACGAAGAGAAAAAAAACAAAATAGAGTATGATGAAATGAGTGAGACAAAGATATTCTAGTAAATAGAGCTAAAATTTATACTTGGACTATGATTAGTGTCTTAATTACTGTAAGTCAAACTCTCTTGTAAGTATGTTACATGCACTTAACCACTTACTGCGTATAATCATTTTTTATTAGAGAGATGAGTCTATCTACATTCAATGTTATCATTGATACGTAAGGACTTACTCCTGCCATTTATTAATGATTTTCTCGTTGTTTTGCGATCTTCTCTTCCTCCTTTCCATCCTTCTTCTCTTCCTTTTAGTAAAGATGATTATCTCTGGTAGTATAATTTAATTTCTTGCTTTTATTTTTTGTGTATTCATTGTATTTTTTGGGGATTTGAGGTTACCATAAGGCTTGCAAATACAATCTTACAATCAATTCCTTTAAGCGGATAACAACTTAACACTGTCTGCATAAACAAACAAGCGAAATAAACTAATAAAAAAAACTCTATACCTTAACTTCATCCTCCTGATTTTTAACGTTTTGCTGTTTTATTTATATCTTATTGTACCGCCTCTGAAAAGTTGTTGTAGTAATTATTTTTTGATTGGTTCACCTTTTAATCTTTCTAGTTAAGTGTAGTTTACACACCACAATTATAATCTTACAATATTCAGTTTTTCTGTGGACTTACTATTACCAGTGAGCTTTATACCTTCAGATGACTTCTTATTGCTCACTAACATCGTTTTCTTTCAGATTAAAGAGCACTCATTAGCATTTTTTGTTGGACATATCTAGTGTTGATGAAATCCCTCAGTTTTTGTTTGTCTGTGAAAGTCTTTATTTCTCATTCACCTTTGAAGGGTATTTTCACTGGATATACTATTCAAGGATAAAAAGGTTTTGTTTTGTTTTCTTTTGTTTTTGTTTTTTTGTTTGTTTTTTCCTTTAGTACTTTAAATATGTCATAGCACTCTCTCCTGGCCTGCAACGTTTCCACTGAGAAGTCTGTTGCCAGAAGAATTGGAGCTCCTTTGTGTATTATTTGCTTCTTAACTCTTGCTGTTTTTAGGACCCTTTATTTATCCTTGACCTTTCAGAGTTTGATTATCAAATGTCTTAAGGTGGTCTTCTTTAGGTTTACTCTACTTGGTGATCTATCAACTTCTTGTATCTGGATATTGATTTTTTTTTTTTCTGAATTTGGGAAATTCTGTTAGCATTTATTTGAATAAACTTTCTGAAGACAGCAAAGATCACCTGGTGACCATCAAGCAAGCCCCAGAAACAAACAAATGAACAAAAAAACTCCTCTGAATAACTCAGAAGTATAATGAAGAGAGCAAAGACCACCTGGTGATCATCAAGCAGGCCATCTGGAGACAAAAAAAATTCATTATTTGAGGAATTGAGAATAAATTAGATTTTCTATTATTCAAAATTGTCACCTGGTTCCAGGCCTGTTTTCAACTTATTATTATTTTTTTTTTTTTTGAGACTGAGTCTCGCTGTGTCTGCCAGGCTGGAGTGCAGTGGCACGATCTCTGCTCACTGCAAGCTCCACCTCCTGGGTTCATGCCATTCTCCTGCCTCAGCCTCCTGAGTAGCTGGGACCACAGGCACCTGTCACCACACCTGGCTAATTTTATTTTTTGTTGTATTTTTAGTAGAGACGGAGTTTCACTGTGTTAGCCAGGATGGTCTCGATCTCCTGACCTCATGATCCACCTGCGTCAGCCTCCCAAAGTGCTGGGATTACAGGTGTGAGCCACCGTGCCCGGCCAAAATTTTTAAGTAAGTAGAATTTTTATACATCTCCAGAATGTATACATGCTGAAACTCATTGTGATGGTTAATACTGAGTGACAACTTGATTGGATTGAAGGAAGCAAAATATTGATACTGGGTGTGTCTGTGAGGGTGTTGCTGAAAGAGATTAACATTTGACTCAGTGGGCTGAGAAAGGCAGATCCACCCTTAATCTTGATGGGCACCATATAATCGTTTACCAGCACAGCCAGGACATAAAGCAGGCAGAAAAACATGAAAGGGCTAGACTGGCCTAGCTTCCCAGACTACATCTTTCTCCCGAGCTTCCTAACTTTGAACATCAGACTCCAAATTCTTCAGCCCTGGCACTTGGACTGGCTTCCTTGCTCCTCAGCTTGCAGACAGTCTATTGTGGGACCTTGTGATCATGTGATCACATGAGTTAATACTACTTAATAAAATCTCCTTTTTATATATCCTACTAGTTCTTTCTCTCTAGAGAACCCTGACTAATACAGATTTTGATATCAGGAGTGGTTCTAGAGGAAAAGAATATTAAGGATGGAGTTCTTTCATTGCTTTTGGGGATTCTGGAGTTGGCTACTTAATATGATTAGACCCCCAAATGCTAAGGACTCTGTTTCTAATCGTATGGAGAGCAGTGGTAATCTTTGGCATGAACTGTTTAGAGAGGTGGGCAAAATAAATGCATATGACACTGCTGATTCACCACTCATGAGAGACAACGAGTTTAGTGACTCTATATGCAATACCTTTGACCATATGTGGAGAACCAAGGAACATAAAGAAGCTGGTTGGTTGCTACTAAGTTCACTGGACAAAGTGATGAAAATAAATGATGAACTCGGGGATTCTAACTCCCAGCTTCAGAAGCGGATACTGATCTTCAAATCTGCTGAGATTAACCTGAGTAAGAGTTTTATCTCCTTTAGAGAAATAGTTGAAATTGTGGAAATTTAGACACAAGCTCTTATCATGAAAGTGACTGACTTGCAATGAAAGATGCATGCACACACTTGCCAGGTGTCTACTGTTAAAGTGAGGGCATTTACTGGAAAACAATAGGATACTACAGCTAGGAATGGGGATGTGTGGGAGGACCCTGAGGAAACAGGGGACACTGAGCTTGGGAACTCTGATGAACTTTTCTTGCCAGAAAAAGAAACAGCTTCCTGAAGCCCAGCAGGGGCAACATCCCTTCCCCAACTCACGCTGCCATCAGCCTTTCCACTTTTGTGTGAAGAGATAAACTGTGTGCTGCCTAAGGCAACAGTGATGGCCTGTTGATTCCCTGAGACAGTTGATAGGCAAGGCAGTGCCGATTCTCCTCAGAAACCACCCCCAACATCCCTGTCTGCCTTTAGACCTATAACTAAAGTCCCAGTGGGCCCCTAGAGTTGAGATTCAGAGTGTGACCCATGAAGAGGTTCACTGTGCTTGCAAAGAACTGCTTGAGTTTTCTAATTTACATAAGCAGAAATCTGGAGAACAGACATGGGAATGGATATTACAGGTGTGAGATAATGGTGGAAGGAACACAGAGTTGGATCAGGCTGAATTTATTGATTTGGGCACACTAAGTAGGTACTCTGCATTTAATGTTGAAGATTGGGGAGTTATAAAATGTTATAACAGTTATTTGCTTGCTTAGCTGAAATATAGATTAAAAGATGGCCCACTGTGAGTGAGCTGGAAATGCCCGATCTCTCTTGGTTTAATGTAGAGGAAGGGATCCAAAGGCTTACGGAGATTGACATGGTAGAGTGGATTAGTCACTTTAGATCTACTCATCCCAGCTGGGAGGGTCCAGAAGATATACTTTTGACCAATGCCTTGCAAAATAGATTTGTGAGGGCAACACCTGCATTTTTGAAGAGCCCTGTAATTTATCTTCTCTGTATGTCAGATCTAACTTGAGAACTGCAGTCACTCAACTACAAAATTTAAACACAATTTGAATAATTGGATCCAGAGGTGGCAGGAGACAAGTGGCGGCATTCAACCATTAGAGGCAAGGTGGGCATAGCTACCATAATGGACAGCAGAGGACAAACAGCAATCAGAATAGTCTGACTCGTGTAAAGATCTGGCACTGGCTAACTAATCACGGTGTTCCTAGAAGTGAAATTGATAGGAAGTCCACTGCATTTCTACTTAATTTATATAGGCAGAAAACTTGCAGATCGGATGGACAAAAGACTAATTTGAATTATAAAAACAGAATCCCAGTCCGTCAGTCAATTTCCACACTTGAGCCAGTTTACAGACCCAGAACCCCTGAATGAATGCAATGCTGGGTCCCCTTGGGGAAGGACCCCACTACACTACTGACAATGCTATTAATCTTTCTCCCATCTTTCCCTGAAGGAGACCTCCAGCCTTTCACCAAGATAACTGTGCCTTGCAGAAAGAGAAATTATTGGACGTTTCATAGCAAGTGGACACTTGCTCTGAGTTGACATTGATTCCAGTGGACCCCAAACATATTTGTGGTTCTTCAATTAAAGTAGAGGCTTATGGAGGTCAGGTAATTAATGGAGGTTTAGCTCAGGTCTGACTTACAGTGGGTCCAATGTGTCCCTGGACTCATCCTGTTGTCATTTTCCCATTGTCAGAGTGCATAATTGGCAGACATACTTAACAGCTGGCAGAACCCTCACATGGGCTCCCTGATTGGTAAGATAAGGGCCGTTTTGGTGGGAAAGGACAAATGGAAGCCATTAGAGCTACCTCTACCTAGAAAAAACAATATTGCATCCCTAGAGGCATTGCATAGATTAGTGCCACAATCAATAACTTCAAAGATGCAGGGGTGGCAATTCCCACCACATCCCCCATTCAACTCTATCATTTGTCCTTTGCAGAAGACAGATGCATCTTGGAGAATGACAGTGGATTATCGTAACCATAACCAGGTGATGACTCCAATTGCTGCTGCTGTGCCAGATATGGTTTCTTTGCTTAAGCAAAGTAACACATTTCCTGGTATGTTGTATGCAGCCATTGACTTGGAAAATGCCTTTTTCTCCATTCCTGTCCATAAGGCCCACCAGAAGCAATTTGCCTTCAGCTGGCAAGACCAGAAATATATCTTTACTGTGCTACTTAAGGGGTATATCAACTCTCCAGCTTTGTGTCATAAATCTAATTTGGAGACATCTTGATCACTTTCACTCCCACAAGATATCACACTGGTCCATTTTATTTATGACATTATACTAATTGGATTCAGTGAGCAAGAAGTAGCAAACAAACTGGATTTATTGATGAGACAGTTGGATGGCAAAGGTTGGGAAATAAATCTGACTAAAATTCAGGGACTTTCTACTTCAGTGAAATTTTTAGGGGTACAGTGGTGTGGGGCCTGTAGAGATATTTCTTCTAAGGTGAAAGATAAGTTGCTACATTTGGACTCTCCTACAACCAAAAAAGAGACACAATGTTAGTGGGCCTCTTTGGATTTTGGAGGTAAACCCTTCCTCATCTTGTTGTGTTACTCCAGCCCATTTATTGAGTGACACAAAAGGCTGCCAGTTTTGAGTGAGGTCCAGAAAAGGAGAAGGCTCTGCAACAGGCCCAGGCTGCTGTGCAAGCTGCTCTGCCACTTGGGCCATATGATCAACAGACCTAATGGTGCTTAAAGTATCAGTGGCAGATAAGGATGCTGTTTGGAGCCTCTGGCATACTCCCAGAAGTGAATCACAGTGAAGGCCTCAAGAATTGTGGAGGAAGGCATCTTCTGCAAATAACTACAGTCCATCTTCTGCCATCTTCTGCAGATAACTACTCTCCTTTTGAGAGACAGCTCTTGGCCTGTTACTGGGCTTCAGTGGAAACTGAATATTTGATATCGGTCATCAAGTCACCATATGACCTGAACTGTCTATAATGAACTGGGTGCTTTCTGGCCCATCTAGCCATAAAGTGAGTCATACACAGCAGCATTCCA
This sequence comes from Macaca mulatta, assembly GCF_049350105.2. Taxonomy (NCBI): domain Eukaryota; kingdom Metazoa; phylum Chordata; class Mammalia; order Primates; family Cercopithecidae; genus Macaca; species Macaca mulatta. The sequence continues at coordinate 58,401,653 of NC_133422.1, forward strand.
TCATGAAATGGAAGTGGGATATACCTGATCAGGCTCGAACAGGTCCTGAAGGCATAAGTAAATTATATGAGGAAGTGATTCAAATGCCCACAGTCTCCATTCCTGCCACCTTGCTTTCTCTTCCCCAGCCTGCACCAATGGCCACATAGAGAGTTTCCTATAATTAGTTGAAAGAGGAAGAGAAGACTAGAGCCTGGTTCACAGATGGTTCTACATGATATGCAGGCACTACCTGGAAGTGGACAGCTGTAACACTACAGCCCCTTTCTAGGACATCCCTGAAGGACGCTGATGAAGGGAAATCTTCCCAGTAGGCAGAACTTTGAGCAGTGCATCTGGCTGTGCACTTTGCATGGAAGGAGAAATGGTCATTTGTGTGATTATATACTGATTCATGGACTGTAGCCAATGATTTGGCTGGATGATCAGCGACTTAGAAGAAGCACGATTGGAAAATTGGTGACAAAGAAATTTGGGGAAGAGATAGGTGGCTGCACCTCTCTGAGTCGTCAAAAACTGTGAAGATATTTGTATCCCATGTTACTGCTCACAAATGGGTGACCTCAGAAGAGGAAGATTTTAATATTTAACTGGATAGGATGACCCGTTCTGTGGGCACCACTCAGCCTTTTTCCCCAGCCACCCTTGTCATTGCCCAGTGAGCCCATAAACAAAGTGGCTATGGTGGCAGGGATAGAGGTTATGAATGGGATCAGCAACATGGACTTTCACTCCTCAAATCTTACCTGGCTACAGCCACTGACAAAAGACCAATTTGCTCACAGCAGAGACCAACATTTAGCCCTTGATATGGCACCGTTCCTCAGGGTGATGAGTCAGCTACCTGGTGGCAGGTTGATTATATTGGACCTCTTCCATCATGGAAAGGGCAGAGGTTTGTCCTCACTGGAATAGACACTTATTTCAGATATAGGTTTGCCTGTCCCACATGAAATGCTTCTGCCAAGACTACGATTTGTAAACTCATGGAATGCCTTATCCACTGTTGTGGTATTACACACAGCATTGCCTCTAACCAAGGCATTCACTTTATGGCTAAAGAAGTGTGGTACTGGACTCATCCTCATGGAATTCAGTGGTTTTACCATGTTTCCTTCATCCCAAAGCAGCTGGATTAATAAAACAATAGAATGGCCTTTTTTTTTTTTTTTTGTGGGGGAGGGGTTTGGAGACATGATCTCACTCTGCTCACTCTGTTACCCAGGCTAGAGTGCAGTGGCATGATCTCACCTCACTGAAACCTCTGCCTCCTGGGTTCAGTCAATTTTCCTGTCTCAGCTCCCTGAGTAGCTGGGCTTAGAGGTACATGCCACCACAGCTGGCTAATTTTTGCATTTTCAGAGAGGGAGTTTCACCATGTTGGCCAGGCTAGTCTCAAACTCCTGGCTTCAAGTGGTCTGCCAACCTTGGCCTCCAAAAGTGCTAGAATCACAGGCATGGGCCACCATGCCCAGCCTGGAATGGTCTTTTGAAGTCACAGTTACAATGCCAACTAGATGACAATACTTTGCAGGGCTGGGGGAAAGTTCTCCAGAAGGTCCTATATGCTCTAAATCAGCATAAAATATATGATACTGTTTCTCCCATAGCCAGGATTCAGTGGTCCAGGAATTAAGGGGTGAAAGTGGAAGTGGCACCACTCACTACTACCCCTAGTGATCCACTAACAAAGGAGTGGAAGTGGAAGTGGCACCACTCACTACCACCCCTAGTGATCCACTAGCAAAATTTTTGCTTCCTGTTCCCATGTCATTACGCTTTGCTGGCCTAGAGGTCTTCTTTCCAGAGGGAGGAATTCTGCCACCAGGATACACAACAATGATTCCTTTAAACCAGAAGTTGAGATTGCCACCTGGACACTTTGGGATCCTCCTACCCAGAAGTCAACAGGTTAAGAATTGAGTTACAGTGTTGGGTGGGGTGATTGAGTCTACTATCAAGATGAAATCGAGCTACTACTCCACAATTGAGATAAGGAAGAGTATGAGAGTATGTGCGGAACACAGGAGATCCATTAGGGCATCTAATGCCCTGTATTACCATGCCCTGTGATTAAAGTCAACGGAAAACTACAACAGCCCAATCCAGGCAGGACTACAAATGGCCCTTCAGGAGTGAAGGTTTGGGTCACTCCACCAGACAAAACAAATAAACAAACAAACAAACAAACAACAACAACAACAACAAACATGATCTGCTGAGGTGTTTGCTGAAGAAAAAGGGAATACACAATGGGTAGTAGAAGAAGGTAGTCATCAATACCAGCTACAACCATGTGACCAGTTGCAGAAACAAGGACTGCAATTGTCATGAGTATTTTCTTCTTCTTTTGTGAAAAACATATTGTGCATGCATACACTTTTACTTAAAAAAAACCCTTCATTTTACGTCCTTTTTCCTTTATCATATGACATAAGATTTATTGACTTCATATCAGCATTTAAGTGTTGTTAACTTTGTGTAATAGCATTTGAGTTGAGGATTGGTGTGTTTCTGGTTGTATGAAGGAAAGTTATATTATGTTAGGAATAATTATGATCTTATTGTCTCTATCTGATGATTATGTACAATCTTAGCAATATGTATGTGTTCAAGTTGACAAAGAGTAAACTTGTGATGGCTAATACTGAGTGTCAAATTGATTGGATTAAAGGAATACTTATGATGTTATTATTGTCTTTATCTGAAGATTATGTACAATCTTAGCAATTATGTATGTGTTCAAGTCGACAAAAAGTAAACTTGTGATGGCTAATACTGAGTGTCAAATTGATTGGATTGAAGGATGCAAAGTATTGATCCTGGGTATGTCTGTGAGGGTGCTGCCAAAGGAGATTAACATTTGAGTCAGTCGGTTGAGAAAGGCAAACCCACCCTTAATCTGGGTGGGCACTATATAAACAGCTGCTGGTGCAGCCAGGATATAAAGCAGACAGAAAAATGTGAAAAGGCTAGACCGGCTTAGCCTCCCAGCCTATATCTTTCTCCCACACTGAATGCTTCATGCCCTTGAACATCAAACTCCAAGTTTTTCAGCCTTTGTCTCAGACTGGCTTCCTTGCTCCTCAGCTAGCAGACAGCCTATTGTGGGACCTTGTGATTGTGTGAGTTAATACTATTTATAAACTCCTGTGTGTGTGTGTGTGTGTCTGTGTGTGTGTGTATCCTATTAGCTCTGTCTCTCTAGAGAACCTTGACTAAAATACTTATTGTGCAAATCTTGCTGACATTAAGGCAACAAAATGTCTAAAAATGTAATCATTTATCATACAAACTACACTTCAGCTCCTGCTTTAAGGTCCGTAAATGCTCCTAAGGAAAAGCCACCACAGTTCACTCAGTCTTCTTTTGCTGAGGCGCTCCACTGCACTCTTTTGCAATGTTCTTTCTTTCTAATAAAAAACATTCCTTTTTGAGACTTATAGTGTCATTGGTCAATTCTTCTTGCCGAACTGCAAGTCGACCACTTTGCAATGACTTCACCCAGTAGTTTCTACACACAGTTCTCGCTCTACCTCTACTTTAAGGTCAATAACTCTAAGATTTGCTCCTTTGAAGCTATTTTATAGATGTACTTTATTCTTTTTGTTCTGTTTTCTTCTCTCTCCTCTGACTGCATTTCCAAGTAGCCTGTCTTTAAGCTAACTAATTATTTCTTCTGCTTGATCATTTCTGCTATTAAGACTTTGATGCATTCTTCAGTATGTCAATTGCATTTCTCAGCTTCAGAATTTTTGCCTAACTCTTTTTAATAATTTCAATCCTTTGTTAAATTTATCATATAGTATTCTGAATTCTTTCTTTGTGTTATCTTGCTTTTCTTTGAGTTTCCTCAAAATCGCTATTTTGAATTCTCTATCTGAAAGTTCACATATGTCTTTTTCTCTAAGACGGGTGCCTTATTTAGTTCCTTTGTTGAGATCATGTTTTCCTGGATAGTCTTGATGTTTTTTGATGTTTGTCAGTGACTGAACATTGAAGAGTTAAGTATTCATTTTAGTTTTTATGGTCTAGGCTTATTTGTATCTGTCCTTCTTGGGAAGTCTTTCCAGGTATTCAAAAGGACTTGGATGTTGTGATCTAATCTGTGTCTGCATTAACAGGCACCGTAAGCCCAGTAACACTACGGTTCTTGCAGACTCATAGAGGTACCACCTTGGTGGACTTGAGCAAGATCAAGGAGAATTATCTGAATTACTAGGCCAGAGACTCTTCTTCCTTTCCCTCACTTTTTCTCAAACAAGCAGATTCTCTCTCTCTCTCTCTCTCTCTCTCTCTCTCTGTGTGTGTGTGTGTGTGTGTGTGTGTGTGTGTCTCTGAGTTGCTGGAGCTGGGGTTGGGGAGCACAAATGCCTCTTTGACCACTACTACTGGGACTGCTTCTGTCAGACCTGAAGCCAGCACAGCACTAGGTCTAAAACAAGTCCTGCTATAACTACTATCTGGCTACCTCTTATGTTTGCTCAAGGTCCTAGGGCTGTAAAAGCCAGGAAGTCTGGTGTCCTTCCCTTCAGGGTGATAAGTTCTCCCAGGTCCTGGGCGGATCCAGAAATACTACCTGGGAGCCAGAGACTGGAGTCATAAACCTTAGAAATCAACCTGTTGTTCTATTGCACTGTGGTTGCACAAGCACTCAAACCATGAGACAGAGTAGTTCCTATTCTTCCCCTGCTTTCCAAAGGCAGAGGAGCCTCACTTTGTGACCATCACTACCACAAGTCCAGAGGGAGTACTGTGGGGCTACCATCAATGTTCCCTTAAGGCCCATGGTCTCTTTAGTAAGCTTGTGGTGAATGCTGCCAAGCCTGGGACTCACCCTTATAGGTAATGGAATCCCCTCTGACCCAGAGTAGGTCCAGAAATTCCATCCAAGAGTCATGGCCTGGAATAAGAGACTCTAAGGTCCTTCTTGGTACTCCAGCCCCCTGTGACCTAACTAGTACCTAAGCCACTAGCCAAAGACCCTTTTACTTTTCCCTCTACTTCTCTCAAGCAAAACAATTCTCTCACCATAGCCACCTCAGTTGGGAATGTGCTGAATCTCACCTGAAACCAGTGAGTCTCACAAAAACTTACGGTATACTATCTGGGTATCACTGCTGGTTATTCAGGGCCCAAAGGCATATTATTCAGCAGGTGATGGGTCCTGCCAGGACTGAATTCTTCTTTTCAAGACAATTCCCTTATGGCTCATAGTGTGTCTAAAACTGTCATTCAGGAGGTAGAATCTGGAATGACAGTCTCATGACTCTGACCAGTACCCTATCCTACAGTGGCTGAGCTGGTATTCAAGATGCAAGAGAAAGTGCTGTTTTCTCTTCTCTCTCCTCTCATGGAAGGATGGGGACTCTGGGAGCTGGGAGCTGTGCTGCCTGGGGTTGGAAAAGTGGTGGCACAAGCACTTCCTTGGCCACCCTAACTGATGTCTCAGTAGGTTGTGTGCCCCCCAAATCCATTGGCTCTTAGCCAGCTCAGCACTCAGACTTTCCTAGGAGTTGCAGATTTTGTGGCTTAGACTGCCTTTAAAGTTTATTCAAGCCCCAGAGCCTTTAGTCTACGGTGACGAGGCTTGCCAAAACTCGAGTTCCAACCGCATGGATGGGTGATTCTCTTCTGGATAGAGCTGGTCTAAATCTCTCTCTGTGGTCAGGCATCAGCTGAGTTCAGTCTGGTTTTGCATTCTGCTGTGACAGGGAAGCACTGAATTCAGTGCAAAGTCTCCAAAGTCTCACAATTGCTTCAGTCTCCCTTCCGAAGAACATAGATTCTCTCTTTGCACCATTCAGAGAATGACAGATGAGGGAGATGTGATGTTGGGAATTCAAGATGATCTTTTCTACCCTTTTCTGTGCCTCTTTCAGTGATATGAAGTTAATATCACGTATTGTGATTTCTCACCTGATTTTTGGTTCTTATGAAGGTGCTTTCAGTTCTTATGAAGGTGCTTTTTCATGTAGATGGTTGTTGAATTTAGTGGTCCTGGGGTGGTGGAGGGGGGCAAAATAGATGGAAACTTCTGTCTGCCCATCTTGCACCAGTCCCCTCTCCTAATCCCCCATTTCCCAAACTGCCCCCATAATTCAATTGCCCCCCACCGTGTCCCTCTCATGGCATGTGGATATGATGGAAACTATAATTCAAGATTAGATTTGGGTGGGGACACAGCCAAAACTTACAATTCCACCCTGGCCCATCCTAAATCTCATGTCCTCACGTTTCAAAACACAATCATGTCCTCCCAACATTTCCCTAAAGTCTCAAGTCATTTCATCATTAACTCAAATATCCAAGCCCAAAGTCTCATCTCAGATAAGGCTGGTCTCTTCTGCCTATGAGCCTGTAAAATCAAAAGCAAGTTAGTTATTTCCTAAATACAATGGAGATACAGGCATTGGGTAAATACACCATTGCTTAATGGGAGAAATAGGCCCAAACAAATTGGGCTACATTTTCCATGCAAATGTGAAATCCAAAGAGGCAGAAATTAAATCTGAAAGCTCCAAAATAATCTCCATTGACTTCATGTCTCAAACCCAAGTCATGTTATTGCAAGAGGTGGGCTCCCATGGTCTTGGGCAGCTCTGACCCTATAGCTTTGCAGGGTACACCCTCCCTCCAGGCTGTTTTCCTGGGCTGGTGTTGAATTTCTGTGGCTTTTCCGGGCCCATGGTTGCAAGCTGTAGGTGGATCTACCATTCTCCAGTCTAGAGGACCATGGCCTCTTCTCACAGATCCACTAGGCCGTGCTCCAGTGAGGACTATGTGTGAGGGCTCTGACCCCACATTTCCCTTTCACAATGCTCTGGCAGAGGTTCTCTCTGAGGGCTCTGCCCCTGCAGTAGACTTCTGCCTGGACATTGAGGCATTTCCATACAGCCTCTGAAATCTAGGCAGAGGTTCCCAAGCCTCAATTCTTGACTTTGGTGCACCTTCAGGCTTAACACCATGTGAAAGCTGCCAAGACTTGGGACTTGCACCCTCTGAGGCCACAGTCCAAGTTGTACCTTAGTACCTTTTAGCCATGGCTAGGGTGATTGGGACACAGGGCATCAAGCTCCTAGGCTACACACAGCAGGGAGGCCCTGGACCCCAGCCCACAAAACCATTTTCCCTCCTAGACCTCTGGGCCTGGGATGGGAGGGCCTGCTGCATAAGTCTCTGACATGCCCAGGATACATTTTCTCCATTGTCTTGGTATTACTATTTGGCTCCTCATTACTTATGCAAATTTCTGCAGCAGGCTTGAATTTTTTCTCACAAAATGAATTTTTCTTTTCTATTGCATTGTCAGGCTTCAATTTTTCCGAACTTTTATGCTCTGCTTTCCCTTCAATGTTTTGTCACTTAGAATTTTCTTCCACCACATACCCTAAATCATCTCTCTCAAGTTCAAAGTTCCATAAATCTCTAGGGCAGGAGCAAAGTGCCACCCAAGTCTTTTCCAAAATGTAACAAGAGTCACCTTTATTCCAGTTCCCAAAAAGTTCTTCATCTCCATCTGAGATCATCTTAGCCTGGACTTCATTGTCTATATCACTATCGACATTTTGGTCAAAGGCATTCAACAAGTCTCTAGAAAGTTCCAAAACTTTCCTACATCTCCCTCTCTCCAAGCCCTCCAAGTATTTAAGAATTTCCAAAGTTTCCTACATTTTTCTATCTTCTTCTGACCCCTCCAAACTGTTCCAATATCTTCCTATTACCCAGTTCCAAAATCACTTCCATATTTTGGGGTATCTTTACAGTAGCACCCCACTCCCAGTACCAATATACTGTGTTAGTCCATTCTCACATTGCTGTGAAGACATACCTGAGACTGGGTCATTTACAAAGGAAAGAATTTTAATTGATTTTCCATTTCACAGAGCTGGAAAGGTCTCAGGAAACTTACAATCATGGTGGAAGGGAAGGAAACATGCCCTTCTTCACAAGGCAGCAGGAGAGAGAAGAATGAGAACTGAGCAAAGGGAGAAGCCCCTGACAAAACCATTAGATCTCATGAGGAACTACTCACTATCATGATGATAGCATGGGGGAGACTGGCCCCATGATTCAATTACCTCCCACTGGGTACCTCCTAGAACACATGGGAATGATAGAAATTGCAATTTGAGATGAGATTTGGGTGGAAACACAACAAAACTATATCACAGAGAAAGCAAGATTTACTCCTATTATTTTATGTACTATTAAAATGAAATTGCACATTTGTTTCTTTAATACAACGGAAGACAACAACAGTGTCAAAGAAAGGGAACTTGCTCAATGATGCAAAGCAGTTGAGAAGAGTCAGAGAGCCAGAGCTACAAATCCTGATTAAGGTACCTTGCCCTCTGCTAATTAAGTGGTGGCCACAAAGCAAAGAAGAAGAAGAAGAAGAAGAAGAAGAAGAAGAAGAAGAAGAAGAAGAAGAAGAAGAAGAAGAAGAAGAAGAAGAAGAAGAAGAAGAGGAGGAGGAGGAGGAGGAGGAGGAGGAGGAGGAGGAGGAGGAGGAGGAGGAGGAGGAGGAGGAAGAAGAAGAAGAAGAAGAAGAAGAAGAAGAAGAAGAAGAAGAAGAAGAAGAAGAAGAAGAAGAAGAAGAAGAAGAAGAAGAAGAAGAAAAACACACACACAGAGAAATGTGAAAGAGCCCATACAGGATATAATGCCACTTGCTCACCATTCTTCCACTTGGCGATTATTCAAGTGCTTCTTCTGTGCCAGGTTAAAGTCAGAGCTACAAAAGTGAATAGTACAATATTCCTGAAGTAAAAGTGCTTGAAGTCTTGTGAGCATTTGGAAAATTACATTAGGAATAGGGAAAATCACTGCTTTGTGGGTAGTCAGATTGAGGAGTGAGGAGGAATACCTAGATTAAAACAACAACAACAAAACAACAAAACAAACAAACAAACAAAAAAAAAACAGTTGCTTAATTTAGAGGCTCAAGCTCATTATCAAAATTAATAGCTAAACAATAGTCTTGAAGGATTGTCTTTTTTTTTTTTTTACAAAAAGAATGCAGAATGATGGAGGGAACTGCTTGATTTCCACTGGAGTGGAGAGGTAGAGAAACTAGAAACTGAAAAAATAAACAAACAAACAAACAAAACACTTAAATAAGTTTAGATGAATTAGAGAATCAGAGAATACTGGGGCTTGCTCCTCACTTACTCTAGGGCAGCTTGGGTAGTCTTGAAATCTCTCAAAGCAGCTCTGCATTTGATATAATACCAAGTCCTGCATGACACAAAGACACTGAAGTGGAATCTTGTTACCTCGGTATCAACATTTTTGTCCACATAATTGTTTTTTCTAAGGTGCTGTCATTTATATTGTAGAGTTTTATGTTTTAGCAGTCTCATTAGCTTCTACTAACTAGATACCAGTAGCATCCCACTTTAACCATGAGAATTATGAATGCCTCTTAATATGTTTCATATCCCCTGGTAAGGTAATCACATAAGGTTGACAACAATTGCACTAATTTAAGGATGGCTATGGGAGAAACCAAGATAGCCTAATGGAGTCACATAAAACACAGCAATTATTTGGCTCTTTAATTGTGTGAAGAGGCTGGAAGAACAAATTCATAGTTTCTGAAATAACTTATAAATTAGAATAGACATTTGTTCAGAAGAAGGAGGCTACAAAGTGAACAAATCTCATAAAAAGATGCTCTCTCAGATGTCTTGGTTTCAGCAGCAGATACCAACAGTGACCAGATCAATCAGCCACACATCCTTAGTATACACCAAGGCAGGATATCCATAGACAACACTGGCTCAATACCCTACCCTGTGGACCCTCAGATGTTCAGAGGGCAGCATTTAGGTATAAAGTTCTTCCCCAAGGACCTTAATTTTGCTCACAAATATCATCCTTAAAAAGGGTTAGGAAAGACCAGTGGAGAGAGAAGAACTAACAGTAAAACTGAAATTAAAAATTTTAAAGCCAGAAAATATGGAGATATCCCAATTGCCAAGTTTTCCCAGTGATCGCCACAGAACAAGAAGAGGCCAGTTAGAGAAAATTTTTAAAATTTCTACTTGTAACATGTTGGACTCCATAAATGATTATTCTTACTGGGGATATTTTGATTCATTGCATGCATAGGGGGTTGTAAGCACATGGAACATGTTAGGAAGGAAACCCAGGCATTCAACCCAGGACAACTGAACTGAGTAAAATTTTGCACATATTGAGAAAAAGTAGACACAGGCTGAAAACATATTTTCTAGGGAAAAGGTAGATATTTACTTTATTAATACATCCAGTAAGTAGTGGTCTATATTTACCTCAAATATGGGGAGATATTTCAAACAATAACCATATAGTACTTGGAAGAATATTGTTAAGATCACTTAAGGCAAGTGTGTAGATAAAGAAAATAAAACAACTGAAAATAAAAAAAATTAACAAAATGTTTTTGAATGAATATGTGAGAGAAGAATTCTGGATAGGAGGCACTTAAGAAGGCAAAAGTAACTCATAAATAAGATGAAAAGAAACCTACAGAATAAATTATTTTATGACAAGGGTGCTTAAGCATATTATGCATTGAAACTAAAAAGTGTTTATTTTATTTGACACTAATGAGGTTATTAGTCATCTTTAAAAATTAAGCCATTCAGGCTAGTGACTGGGGTGCAATCCAAAATGTATTAAGCAACAGAGGAGCAGCTAATGTAGAGAACTCTTTTAAGAAACGTGTGGGCAGTATACTAGAAATGAGTATTAAATGCAGAGACGATTGTTTGTTTTTAAGCTGTAGGGATTTGTACTACAGAGCAAAGGAATAATGAATGAAATAAGGTTCCCAAGCAAGAAAAGCAACAAGACCCAGAGCACAAAGGATAAGAATTTTCTAGTCACTAGGAGAGAAACATTCTTTGTTTTCTTATTATGAAAGAAAGAAGAAATTATTACAGGATTTCTAGAGGTGTGCAGATATAAATATGAGTGAGTTCCAGTTTGAAGGTTTCCACGTCTGTTTAAAAGATGGCAAAGAAAAAGGCATTCTCAGAGTTAAGGGAATGGAATGTTGGAGGATAATTGAAACATTTTAAAATAGTCACGATGAAGAATTTTAAAAGAGAGTTAACTTGGATTGTAGAAATAGTTTTAAGGAGCTTTGAAGATTTCACTGGAACTGATCACTCAAAAGTATTGTAACTTCTGGGGAAAGTGTGTGTCATAAAAGGTGATATAAATAAGAATGAAGAGAGAATTTGACCATGAGTTGTGAAAGCAATAAAATCAAATAAGTCCCTGGTTAGGAAACTCAGAAACAGTGAAAAGTCACATTAAAAAATAATAATAGGTGTGCCTAAAATAACTACAGTTTTACTCAGAGGTTGTTCTAAAATCAGCTACTCAGTAGAACTTATGGATATAATTTGCTCATTCAAGTAATAATTTAATTTAATTGGACAGATTTGATGAAGAAAATTGAATGATTAAATCACCATTTTAGATGTTGTTCCCTGGAGTTGTACGCAAACAGTGGGTCCAGATTGCTCTAGAGAGATAGGCCCATAAGAAAATGAGGAAATATAACTATCATGGTTTAACCAGAGAAAATAACACGTAAGAGGCATATATAAAGAGATTTATGTCAAGGAATCAACTTAAACAATTGGGGCTGGCTAGTCAAATCTGAAGTGCCTAAGGCAACTGTAAGGAAAGGCAGCCTGGAACTCTGGCAAGGGGCTGCAACTATTGTTGACAGGGAGAATTTCTTCAGCAGGAAGCTCCAGTTTGTTCTGAACACCTTTCAACTCATTGAATAAGCCAAGAAGATTATCTAAAATTATCTCCTACTTAAATCCAACTGATATTGGACTTTAATCATATCCATGAAATACCTTCCCAGAAAAGCCAACATTAGTATTTGATTGAATTGCTGAGAGTCATAGTTTAGCTGAGTTGACATACAAATCTGAACATCACAGGAAGGCAGAATTGGATTGGAATGTTCTACAATGTGGTTGCAATGGAGCCTTCAGCCCGTCCTCTGGGAATTGCGTTAATCGTTCAGAGTTGTTCCAACAGGAACAGCAGTGCCAGGGCTTTGTATCCCTGCATCAGCCAGGCACTGTGGGGCCTGATGATGGAGCAATTCTTACTGAAAAACCACATGTGAGTACATTGTCCCTAAAGAGATCTGGGTGGAGAATCATAGTATTTACTGTACATATTATAATTTAAGCTGCTGATATGATTCAATGAAAAGTTTCATTTTAAGCTACTGAAAAATCATTGTCATTGATGCAGAGATTTTTATTGCATTATTGGCAGGCTTTTACTTTATTGAATTCTGTATCAATTTTAATTCAAATCAGCAAACACAAATAGGATAGCCCGTAATTGTTAGGCTGACTAACAAGCTACCATTACTTCCATTTTTTTTTTCTATCAGTTTCTCTGCATGTTCCCTCACTGTATTCTGTCGAAGTTTACCAAAAGCTGTAGAGAAACTGCACTTCATAAAAATTGACAGATGTGTCTGTTTTAACTTTAGAAGCAGTCAATCAATAAAAATAACAGGAATTTTTCTATCCACTGTTGTGATGTTCAGTTACGAAAAAGACTCAAATAAACTCCTCAAATTAATGATTCTGAAATTGGCCAGAGGGATTATAGGCTTGTTATTCCCAGCTAAATAGTTCGTACTTAGTTCTAGAAACCCAGGATGGTTAAGTGTAATCTATAGTTAAATTATACACATATATATGTATTTAGACAAGATCTCACTTTGTCACCCAGACTGAAGTGTAGTGGTGATCATGACTCACTGCAGCCTCAATCTCCTTGGGCTTGGGTGATCCTCCCAACTCAGTTTGCCGAGTAGCTAGAACTACAAGCTCATGCCACCACAACCAAGTACTTTTTAAATTTTTTGTAGAGATAGGGTTCCACAAAATATATATATATTTTCTTTCCATTCCTTGTGACTTCATTATTGTGATTCAACCAGCAACTGCTTTTGAAGTCTCTGATACTTCCAAAACTAAATCTAGAGCAGCAAGTGAAAACTTACGTATTGAGGAAAATCAATAAAATAATTCACTGGGTAAGTACATCTGAGGTGAACTCATTAAAAATGGGTGACTTACAACTTTGATCATCTTGTTTTCTCTAGTAGCTAATCATAACAAAAATGTCTACAAATATCCTAGTTAAATAAGCAACCATTTGACTATTTTAGTAAGTTATTCATTTATTGGTTTCTTTTATATTTATTTATTTTCCCATTTTTTTAGAGACATAATATTTGTACATGATTATGGGTTGGTGATATTTTGTTACATGCATACAATGTGTATTGATCAAGTGAAAATATTTAAGATATCCATCACTTCAACTATTTATTATTTCTATGCATTGAGAACATTTCAAGGCCTCTCTTCTAACTGTTTTGAAATATATAATACATTGTTGTTACCATAGCCACGCTTCTCTGCTGTCAAACATTAGAACCTATTCCTTCTATCTAACTGTATGTTTTAATCATTAAACAACTTTTCTTTATTCTCCTCTTCCCTGCCTGCCCCTATCCCCACGCGCCTGCCACAACCACATAACTAGCCTCTGGTATCTATCATTCTACTCTCTACATCTGTAAAATCAACTTTTTAGTTCCTACATATGAGTGACAACATGTGATATTTGTCTTTCTCTGCCTTGCTTATTTCAGTTAACGTAATGACCTCCAGTTCTATCCCTGTTGTTGCATGAGTTCATTCTTTTCTATGGTAACATGATTGCCTTCTTTTCTATGGTTTAATATATTCCATTGTATATCTATATCACATTTTCTTTGCCCATTCTTTTGTTTATAGACATTTGAAATGTTTCCATATCTTTGCTATTGTGAATACTGCTGCAGTAAACATGGGTGTACAGTTATCTCAGTTATCTTTTTGATATACTGATTTCTTATCCTTTGGAAAAATACCCAGTAGGGAGATTGCTGGGCTCAAAGGCAGTCCTATTTTTAGTTTTTTGAAAATGTTTCGTACTGTTTTTCATAGTAACTATATAATTTTACATTCCACACCAACAGTGTATAAAATATCTCTTTTCTCTTCATACTCACCAACATCTGTTATTTTATATATACAATATATATATACTAACATCTGTTATTCTATATATATAATATATAATAATATTTGTTATTTTTTATTATATGTATTTATTATATTTTAAGTCCTAGGGTACATGTGCACAACGTGCAGGTTTGTTACATATGTCTACGTGTGCCATGTTGGTGTGCTGCACCCATTAACTCGTCATTTACATTAGGCATATCTCCTAATGCTATCCTTCCCCACCCCCCTCCCCACAATAGGACCCAGTGTGTGATGATCCTCTTCCTGTGTCCAAGTGATCTCATTGTTCAATTCCCACCTATGAGTCAGAACATGCAGTGTTTGGTTTTCTGATCTTGCGATAGTTTGCTGAGAATGATGGTTTCCAACTGCATCCATGTCCCTATAAAAGACACGAACTCATCCTTTTTTATGGTTGCATAGTATTCCATGGTGTATATGTGTCACATTTTCTTAATCCAGTCTATCACTGATGGATGTTTGGGTTGATTCCAAGTCTTCGTTATTGTGAATAGTGCCGCAATAAACATACATGTGCATGTGTTTTTATAGCACCATGACTTATAATCCTTCATTATATCCCCAGTAATGGGATGGCTGGGTCAAATGGTATTTCTACTTCTAGATCTTTGAGGAATTGCCACACTGTTTTCCATAATAGTTAAACCAGTTTACAATCCCACCAACAGTGTAAAAGTGTTCCTATTTCTCCACATCCTCTCCAGCACCTGTTGTTTCCTGATTTTTTAATCATTGCCATTCTAACTGGTGTGAGATGGTATCTCATTGTGGCTTTGATTTGCATTTCTCTGATGGTGAGTGATGATGAGCATTTTTTCATGTGTCCGTTGGCTGTATGAATGTCTTCTTTTGAGACGTGTCTGTTCATATCCTTCACTTACTTATTGATGGGGTTGCTTGCTTTTTTCTTGTAAATTTGATTGAGTTCTTTATAAGTTCTGGATATTAGTCCTTTGTCAGATGAGTAGATGGCAAAAATGTTCTCCCATACTGTAGGTTGCCTGTTCACTCTGATGGTAGTTTCTTTTGCTGTGCAGAAGCTCCTTAGTTTAATTAGATCCTATTTGTCAATTTTGGCTTTTGTTGTCATTGCTTTTGGTGTTTTAGACATAAAGTCCTTGCCCATGCCTATGTCCTGAATGGTATTACCTAGTTTTCTTTTAGGGTTTTTATGGTTTTAGGTCTAATATTTAAGTCTCTAATCCATCTTGAATTAGTTTTCATATAAAGAGTAAGGAAAGGATCCAGTTTCAGCTTTCTACTTATGGTTAGCCAACTTTCCCAGCACCGTTTATTAAATAGGGAATCCTTTCCCCATTTCTTGTTTTTGTCAGGTTTGTCAAAGATCAGATGGCTATAGATGTGTGGCATTATTTCTGAGGGTTCTGTTCTGTTTCATTGGTCTGTATCTCTGTTTTGGTATCAGTACCATGCTGTTTTGGTTACTGTAGCCTTGTAGTACTGTTTGAAGTCAGGTAGCGTGATGCCTCCAGCTTTGTTCATTTGGCTTAGGATTGTCTTGGCAATGCGGGGTCTTTTTTGGTTCCATATGAACTTTAAAGCAATTTTTTTTTCCAATTTTGTGAAGAAAGTCATCAGTAGCTTAATGGGAATGGCATTGAATCTATAAATTACCTTGGGCGGTATGGTCATTTTCACAACATTGATTCTTCCTATCCATGAGAATGGAATGTTCTTCCATTTGTTTGTGTCCTCTTTTATTTTGCTGAGCAGTGGTTTGTAGTTCTCCTTGAAGAGGTCCTTTACATCTCTTGTAGGTTGGATTCCTAGGTATTTCATTCCCTTTAAAGCTATTGTGAATGGAAGTTCATTCATGATTTGGCTCTCTGTCTGTTACTGGTGTATAAGATTGTGATTTTTGCACAATGGTTTTGTATCCTGAGACTTTGCTGAAGTTGCTTATCAGCTTAAGGAGATTTGGGGCTGAGATGATGGGGTTTTTTAAATATACAATCATGTCATCTGCAAACAGGGATAATTTAACTTCTTCTTTTCCTAACTGAATACCGTTTATTTCTTTCTCTTGCCTGATTGCCCTAGCCAGAACTTCCAACACTATGTTGAATAGGAGTGGTGAGAGAGGGCATCCTTGTCTTGTGCCAGTTTTCAAAGGGAATTTTTCCAGTTTTTGCCCATTCAGTATTATATTGGCTGTGGGTTTGTCGTAAGCAGCTCTTATTATTTTGAGATACATTCCATCAATACCGAATTTATTGAGAGTTTTTAGCATGAAGACTTGTTGAGTTTTGTCAAAGGCCTTTCCCACTTCTTTTGAAATAGTCATTTGGTTTTTGTCTTTGGTTCTGTTTATATGCTGAATTATCTTTATTGATTTGCATATGTTGAACCAGCTTTGCATCCCAGGGATGAAACCCACTTGATCATGGTGGATAAGCTTTTTGATGTGCTGCTGGATTTGGTTTGCCAGTATTTTATTGAGGATTTTTGCATTGATGTTCATCAGGGATATTGGTCTAAAATTCTCTTTTTTTGTTGTGTCTCTGCCAGGTTTTGGTATCAGGATGATGTTGGCTTCATAAAATGAGTTAGGGAGGATTCCCTCTTTTGGATTGATTGGAATAGTTTCAGAAGAAATGGTGCCAGCTCCTCCTTGTACCTCTGGTAGAATTAGGCTGTGAATTTGTATTCAATATTACTTTGTTAATTTTCTGTTTCATTAAGCTGTCTACTGCTGACAGTAGAATACTGAAGTCTCCAACTATTATTGTGTTGGAGCCAATCTCTCCTTTCATATCCAAAAATATTTGCTTTCTATACCTGGGTTCTCCAGTGTTTGGTACATATATGTTTACAACTGTTATATCCTCTTGCCGAACTGATCTTTTCATTATTATATAATTATTTCCTTTGTCTCTTTTGTCTGTTTTTTACTTGAAGTTTGTTTTATTTGATATTAGTATAGCTACTTCTGCCTGTTTTGTGTTTCTGTTTGCATGGAGTATCTTTTTACTTTAAGTTGATATGTATACTTAGCAGTGAGATGAGTTTCCTGAAAGTAGCATATAGTTCTATTGTGTTTGATTGTTTTTAAAACCATTTAGCTAATCTATACCTTATAAGAGGCAGTTCAATGAGTTTACATTAAAAGTCTTCATTGACATGTGAGGCTTATTCTCTTGATGTTAATTGATTACTGGTTGTTTTACACCTTTTTTGTTTATTTCATTGTTCTTTATTTATCATTGTAGTTTAGTGATTTTCTATAGTGGTAAAATTTGAATTATTTCTCTTCCTCATTTGTGCGTTTGCTCTAACAGTGCGTTTTATAGTATTTGGGGGGGGGTTCATTATGTTAGATATGTTTTTTCACTTTTAGGTGTATGACTTCCTTTAGTACTTCTTATAGGACCAGTCTAGTTATGACTAATTCCCTCAGGTTTTGCTTGTCTGGGAAAGTCTTTATTTCTCCTTTATTTATGAAAAGTGACTTTCTGGATATAGCATGCCTTGACCAGTAGTACTTATTTGTTTATTTATTAATACTCTGAATATATCATTTCATTCTCCTCTGGTAAGTAGTCTGCTGAGAAATGCACTGATGTTCTAATGGGTGTTCCCTTATAAATGTCTAGATGTTTCTCTCTTGCTGTTTTTAGAATTATCTCTCTGTCTTTTTTATTATTACTATTATTATTATACTTTAAGTTCTGTGGTACATGTGCAGAATGTCCAGATTTGTTACATAAGTATACATGTGCCACAGTTGTTTGCTGCACCCATCAATCCATCATCAACATTAAGTCTTTCTGCTGATATTATCCGTCCCCTAGTCCCCTACCCCCTGACAAGTCTTGGTGTGTGATGTTTTTCTCCATGTGTCCACGTGTTCTCATTGTTCAACTCCCACTTATGAATGAGAACATGCGGGGTTTGGTTTTCTGTTCTTGTGTTAGTTTGCTGAGAATGATGTTGTCCAGCTTCATCCATGTCCCTGCAAAGGACATGAAATCATCCTTTTTTATGGTTGCATAGCATTCGATGGTGTATATGTGCCATATTTTCTTTATCCAGTCTATTTTTGATGGGCATTTCATTTGGCTCCAAGTCTTTGCCATTGTGAACAGAGTCAAAATAACCATATTATCTCTTTGTCTTTGATTTGATAGTTTAAATATAATGTGCCATAAAGAAGACTTTTTGAATTTTATCTATTTGGAATTCCCTGACTAAGGCATTTTTTTTAAGAGATTTTTCTATCCCTTTTGCTTTCTTTTTGCCTTCTGGGACACTAAGTTTTATTTGCTTTCTTTATGGTGTCCCATATGTTCCATAGGCTTTGTTCATTCTTTTTAATTTATTTTTCCTTATTTTTATCTGACTGGATTATATCAAAGGACCTGTATTCAAGTTTTAAAATTCTTACTTTTGCTTGATCTAATCTACTGATGAAGCTTTCTACTGTGTTTTTAAATTTTATTTAATGAGTTCTACAATTTCAAAATTGCTGTTATTTTTCATGATATCTGTATCTTTGATAAATTTCTCATTTACATCTAAAATTGTTTTTCTGATTTTTCTGCTGCTTATATGAGTTCTCTTATATTTCACTAATGCTCTTCAATATCATTATTTTGATTTTTTTTCTGGGAGTTCAAACATTTATTTTTGATGGAAATCTATTGCTAGCTAATTACTGTGTTATTTTGGAGGTGTTCATATTTTATTTCTTTTCCTGTTTCTTGTCTGATTGTGGTGACATCTGGGCATCCATTGAATATAGGCATATTTAATGATGTAACACAAAGTCACTTAAAAATTTATAACCTTCTCTATTATTCCCAAGTGCTCCAAGTCTCTCAAGAATATCTCAACTTTAACCTCAACAGGACTTTGTCACACTCCATTACAGTCGTGATCCAGTAGTTTGTCTTTTTTTCTTCTCATTCCCATAATGTCCAACCATGCATAATGTTATCCTTATAGTTCATGATCACATTCCCAGCTTCTCACAGCCCATTAGATAAAATTGTAGTGTTCTTATGGTTGTTTCCTCCCTCAAAACATTATTCTTAGGAGAGAAAAGTTAGTAAATGGTAATAATGGAGTGAGTGAGTTTTCATATTATCTTATTTACCTTATTCCAGACATATTCTATCTATCTATCCATCTATCTATTCATTCACCTATCTTTCTATCTAGCTACTTACTTACCAATCTACGTATTTCTCCATTCACCAAAGTATAAATTAGACAATCATTCATAAAAATGTATAGAGTATTTAATCTACATGAATGAAAGTTATTCATACAGGTAAATTGTTGAAGGAGAGTATTTGTTGATTTCCAAAATATTGCCAAAGGAAGAAACAATGCAAGACAACTTGTATTTTAAGAATATTTGCAGCATGTAAAATATTTTATGGACATATGTAAAAACCTTCATAGTCATTATTTCTTGATAGTGAGATGAAAATTTTTGTTTTCTCACGTATATATTTCTCTATTTTTCAATATTTCTAGGTTGAATGTGTATTACTTTTCACAGGGAAACTATAAAAATTAATTTTGCATTCAAATAAAATATATCCTATTCCAGGAAATAAAAGAAATATATAACTAAGAGAGGTTAACTAATGCTTAGATATATTCATATATCACTCAAAAATTTTTTTAAAAACAATTAATACGTATTTCCAAAGAGCTTAGATATCAATAATCATTTTCTAACAAATACTGTTTACAAAGTATTATTGCATAGTTTCAGCCTTTTAAAATATTATACTACCATATAACTATCATTCCTGTTGTACCAGACTGTAAATTCAGTCAAGTCATGCACAAAGGCATGACAGCCAGCAGAGATGAAAACAACAACAAAAACAAAATATTTACTGGGCAAACACCTTATTTAGTGTTGATCAATTTTCAGTTATCTTCTTATTTATTTCACATCACATTTTAGGTGTGTCTTTTTTATTTGTTTGCTTAGCCAATCATGTGGATCCTTCCTTCTTTTTCTTTTGCTTCCTACCATGGTTCTGTACTTTTTTACACTCTTCTCAGTAACAGCTGTTGTTTCCTGAATATTCAACCTTTAAGTGTGGCACACATTCAACATTTTGAAGATAATACACTATATTTATTTGTGTTAATTTATTACACTAAAATTAGAGAAGCTAATATAGTTTGTCTTGTCTCTCTCTCTGTGCCTGTGGAGGGGAGAACCCTCCCTGACTTTATCTCTCCTTTGAGGTGTGAATACTCAAAAACCATCTCCCCAGATAATTCCTATATTTCACGTAGAACCAGTTATAGAAAGTCTTTAGGGATATCAGTGGGTTAACTCTCTTATATTTATCTCTTTTAGCATTGCATTTAATTACTCCATATGCACAGAAGCTGATATTATGTTTGCCCACCATACAAGTACATATCAGGGCACTTACCTAATTCTACATTTTCAGTAGACTGACATCATAAATTGATGTGATATATCATAAATTGAGGAAATAAAATTTGTAAAAAAAAATTGAGAGTGGAAAAGATTTGCCTTCCTATGCTCATGTCATTTTTGTTATAGAGAATTTTTCTCTAACATTGCTTGCAGATAGAAAATCACCAGACACTGCCTTAAGTAATATTTTCATCTTTATGATTTATGATGAAATCATGAGGAAATTAATTTTGAAATAATTGAAGAAAGTAAAAAGTGTTTGAAAAATGAAAAAGAAAGGTTTTATTATGGTTTTTAAAATGACCACAACCAGATACTTAACACTGTTAGGGAAATATAATTAAAAACAAAACCTCCTGCCAACCCAGAAAATCTCTTCAGAAAGAAAAAAGAGAAGTAAAACAATTTTCTTTTGGATAAGTATTGAACCAAGATGTGTGCACATCATAAGCACTCTACTAAGAGATTGCAAAGATCAAAATAAATTTCACCCTTTTTGTGTTAGGCCATTCTTTCATTGCTCTTAAAAAATATCTGAGACTAAGAAATGTATTTTTAAAAAGATAATTTATTGGTTCATGGTTCTGCAGGCCGTACAGGAAGCATGGAGTCAGGCATCTCCTCGACTTCTGGAGAGACCTAAGGAAGCTTTCGATCATGGCAGAAGGCAAAGAGGGAGCAAATGTGTTACATGGAAAGAGCAGGAGCAAGAAAGGCAGCTGGGGAGAAGTGCCACACACTTTTAAACAACCAGATCTCATAAGAACTTATTCAGCATCACAAGGACAGCACCACACCATGAGGGATCTGCCCTCACAAACCAGTTTTCACCAGGACCCACCTCCAACACTGGGGGTTATATTTTAACATGTGATGTGGAAGGGACATTCAAACTATATCATTTGTATATATCCAAGAAGATATAAATAATTATATAACATATTTTCAAAGTAAAGAATAACCAGTCCTCAAACAAGAAGTCTTGACAATACCATTTGTCACTCATAGTTCATTCCAGATTCACCTAGTAATTGGAGTGGCCATATATGTTTGCTAATTAGCTTTACCTGAAGGATCATTTTCTCATATCTTTATGACAGTAGATAGCTTTTCAACTTGGAGAACCTAATTTTCCCTCCAAGTTAGGTTCCTACTTTCCCACAGAAACTGGGAGACAATGATTTTAATTTTTCATAATGATTACATTTCAAAGAGATACTTCTCAAGTTCTTGAGAAAAATATACCTGAATTCTAAAGCTGGCAAGAGATTTCTCAGAAAAAGGTTTAGCATCCAAGGGTGTCCAATATTTGGCTTCCCTGGTCCACATTGGAAGAAAAATTATCTTGGACTACACATAAAATATACAAACTATAGCTGAGGAACTAAAAACCAAAATGCAAAAAAAAAAAGTCATACTGTTTTAAGAAAATTTATGAATTTGTGTTGGTCTGCATTCAAAGCTGGACTGGGCCTCATGTGGCCCATGGGCCTCAGGTTGGACAACTCTGATTTACATCGATTTATATTAATTTAAAGGATACAGACTAGGCTTTATAATTTAAAAAATTCTAATGTAAATGTGCTAAAAAAAAAAAAAAGAGGCTTAGGAAGTCTCTTGTCTTATTTTCAACAGGGAGAATTAAGCCTCTTTTTTAAAATTTGTATTTGGCCTTATAACACAGCGGCCTGTGAAAGGTACACACACAGAGAACATATTGAAGTAAATTAAGTAAAAAGAGTAGCATGCAAGAATACAAATGTGTTATTTGGTCTTACCTTCCTCTTAAACTTTTACAAACTTCTTTGCTAAAATGCCAGTAGCAACACTTAACTAAAATCTCAGATATTTCACACTAGCCACTTTTACTGATACCATTGCAAATATTAAAGAGGACTTTATTGAGATTAGTACTTTGGGAAGTGACTTCTATTTATTTATTGCTTTCTAGAGTGACACTGCCCAAACATACACTCAGCTAGACATTCCAGCGATTTTATAAGATCTATTTTATGCCATGGAAGAAATCTCAGGAAACCAGTCAGAAAGTGACTGATACACATAGTAGTTTCACCACTTAATTTGTTCTCTAGCGGCTTGTCTATAACCTAGAGCCAAAGAAACTTCGCTGTAGTCCACTTTCTTTCTGGAAGCTTTCTACATATTCCACTTCATTTTTAGTCACAAGAATTTCTCCCATAGAAATTTGTCAGTTTTAAGCTGGTGGCTTTTTGGTCAGTGTCTAGAAAGTTTTGAATTTATTTCTTTTCTAGATTCCTGTCTGAGTTCTTCTATTAACAAATTAAGTTAGTAATTACTCATGATTGATTCTGTTTATTTCCAGATTTTCCTTTCCAACTTCTGGTAGAAATTTTCCATCTTAATTTGTTACTTGGTTTATATTTTATTCAATGATATTTCCTTTAATATTCCCTCGGATCCCATTGATAATACATATCTCATTAAATCATTAGAGTTCTGAATTATTTGTATTACCTTAAAATTTTAAAAAGTAGCTTGCAATAGAAAAAAAAGTATAAATAGTAGTGTAAGTTTTTTAACCTAAAAGACGAAACTGAGGCAAAATTAATGCAAGTGGAGAATTTATGTGGTCCAAATTTGAGGATTGCGACCTGAGAAACACACTTTCAAAGTAAGTAGATTTTTAAAGGCAAAATGAGAAGGTATAGCAGAAGTGGTCTCAGTCTATTCTATAGAAATGTCATTGGGTAACAGAAATAAGCAAATAGGTGATTAACTGATGGCTACCAAATTTCTCAGCATACTCTTTATTAGTTTGTGATTAACCTAGTTCCTTGAATTCTTTATATAAGCAAAAAGGATACAGAAATTTTGGAGGAGTAACTGTGGTCTCAGGCTCACTCCCTTAGGTAACTATAATTTAGTTAACTTTTATTTCTTCTATTTTACTCTCAGTTTATGCTCCTTGGGAAGAGGAAGAGGATAAAGTATGTTACATATTTCCTGGTTTTATGGTCAGGCTGTGCTTTGATGTGGCACAGCTCACAAGGTAAATCCATCTCTCCCCTTTCTAAGAATGAGAAAAATCTGCATAAAGGTTATGGATGAGTTGTGGAGGGATAATTGAGGAGAAAATCACATTTTCAATGAATAGCAAATTTTGAGAACTAACAGACCACAAATTAACTGTAACTTTCCACATTAATTCCACTAACTGCAATCCAAAATTATATTTTTGCCATATAATTAAACTTTGAACAACTAAATAATAGATCACATAAGTGCTTCAAAGTATTGCAATATAAGAGAAAAAATGTTTGCGTTAGATATTACTTTAAAAATATAATTTAACATGCTACAGTGTGTGTTTGTAGAGATTAGGAGAAATGGTATCAACACATATTTGTGAATATTTTAAAATAATGTAATTATGAGTCTGCCAATGAGAATATATATTTTTCAGTGGAAAATTAAATTAACAATCTTTTTAAACCTGAACTTTGTTATCAGTTTTATCCCTAATACTGAGGTAATAATTTTGAGCCTTCCTAAATTTCCTCATTTCTTTTTCTTTATTCTGTCAAATACCTGTAGATGGGTATCATGCTACTGCTTATTTGTAGTTCAGTCAGGCTGAACAGATTTGTTTTCTTCAAGAAGAACTCCAGGAAATCCAAATGAACTCTGTGCAAAAAAAAAAAAAAAAAAAAAAAAAAAAAAAAAAAAAACCTTTCAAAAATACAAAATTTACATTCTGAATATCAATTGTCATAAGAAAAAAAATGCCTGCTTTTTTTTGATATTGCCATGAAGTTAGTTTCATTGGGTTTATAGGGAGGGGACGCTATTTAAAGCTTACTTTTCATATAATTTTCACATTCCATGTTATTTTTCTCATATTCTACACAAAACAAAAATAAGTGAAAACAGCAATCGAATTCAAGATCTAAGAATTTTGTAAATCCTCAGCTATAGCAGCTGAATACAGAAAGAAAATATGCAGTCAAATTTTTTTCATTTTTTTTCATAAACCTGGTCAAATCTCATTGTATTTAATTCTAAGTTATTTTAAGTGACTATTTGGCTTCAGTTGATAATGAGTAAGTCATAGTCCTGAGCTTCAAAATCATTATTGGCTGCTGAAAGGCTTGAATTAGTCTAACCGAATCTACTGCAGTCCAGCTCAAAAATGGTTAGATAAGATAACAGATTTATAAACTGACAGGACTGAAAAGCTGTAGTAAGGTCATAAAGCCTATTATATTCTTCTTCATGCCATCTACATCAATTATACGTAGAGGTCATAGACTTATAATTGGGCATAAAGTAGTGACATGAAATATAATCATATTAATTTTGTTCAATTTTAAGATTTTCACATTCCTTTTTCACATCTTTCTGAGAAATGTTTGTAGTATGCTGGAAAATAAGGAGTGGTAGTGAGAGGTATGATTTAGATTTTCACAGATGATAAAGAAAGAACCAGAAAGTTAACTGGACTGCACTATTTTTAACCAGTAAAATATCCATAGAAAAAGGATTTGATGCCTCAATCTTACTTCAGTAAATTTCACAAATATAGTAATTGATTAACTATTCATTGATCCTGGTACTTCAAATTTTAGATATAAAGTAACTTTCTCAAAAAACCTTTATTTAAAGTAACTTTCTCAAAGAAAACCTATATTTCAGCCCTAACATATTAGATATTTTTGTTATGAGATCTTATTGCACTGCTTATTTATAACAGATGTTTATCCCAAATGTAACAATATTTAATGTAATATTTGCTGTTTGATGTTACCCTACTAGAGCCTATAAGAACAGTGGTACTGATGTTTTAATAGCTCTAACATTCCCAGTGCCTAACACAGTGCCTGCACCCAAGATTTATTCTAAGATTTTGGTTAGTAATAGCCCAGGTAACTATCTTCTAGAGTATCAATGACAAAAGATACTGAGTTGGAGTTAAGCAGGTTTGCATGTTATTCTGAACTGCCATTCACCACATACTTCTTTGTTTCAGTCCATGTTGCAGTGACATACTATTTATTGCACTGGAAACATTTGAGAATTATCATTTTTATTAGCTTGAATGTTACTTTCTCTTTTATTAATCATAAATAAGTACAGTTAGATATAAACTGTCAGCCATAATCATTTACAGTATATCATTACCAAGTGTGGATATATCAATAGCAAGTGTCTTGCAGTAGGAAAACTTTGTTCTGAGAAGAATCTCATGAGTGGGCAATATTCATCAATAGGCACTGTATGTCCCAAGGAATGGAGTTAAAGGATTCCTTTTTGTTCTCCTCTTCTGATTTGATGGGATACAGAGCTCTTGATAAGCAATAGTATTGTTTGCTTTTGTTTTCTCTGCATAATTAACTGGTGTAGTGAGATGAATCTTAGTGGGAAGTGGGTGGTTAAATTTCCACAGAACTATTAGAAAATACATGGGAATAAAAGGATTGAGATAACTTTATTTAGATGTTAAATTTTCTGGAATGTCTCTGATCAACTCCTGTGTTCTTGGTTGTACAATGTATTTTAATATTTTGTACTATATAAATTTCTTTATAATTTAATTCAATCATTAGTTAAATGAACATAAATTATCAAATTTAAAGCAATATCGTTACTTATAAATAAATGTAATGCATTTAACTGGCGCACTAATTTTCTTTAAAGTTACCCCAAATAGGAGACCAGTATACCTGTAACTAGTTTACCAATAACCAGACACACTCAATTATTTCAGTAATATTTGATTTCATGAATATTGCTTCTTTTTTTCACCTGTTTTTCAATATAATTCTGAATCTCTTTACCTTTCTCTCTCTCTCTCTCTCTCTCTCTCTCTCTCTCTCTCTCTTACTTTCTATCATCTGAATTTGATCCTAATGTGTCTATCTTACTGGTATAGGATAGTCACTTTATCATCACTACATAAATTTTATATAGTAGATTTTATAAAACTAAAAAAGGAATATTTTTAGAAAATATGGTGGATAATATTATGGACCACTGTATTTTGGAAGGTTTTTTATAGTTCCCTTTACCAATTAAATATTCAGTACAGTAAGCACATCTTTGGACCCAAGTATCAAGTAAGGAGGGATGTCATTATGGGTGGAGGAAAACTGAACCTTGGCATTTTGATCGCATCATTTGAGACTACTTTGAAAAAATAGAACAATCATGTTGGGAGTGCAGAAATATTAAGAAAGTACATATTACTGAAAACATAAATTTGGCAAGATTATTACATTATAAATAATATATTTCAGAAATCATATATATGTTATTCAATGATATGCAGATGGTAATCTTTTATAAAAGGATTTTTAGACTCGAGGAGCCACAAAATAAGCTATCTTCTGAAATACATTTCTAAGTCTATTACATATAGAAAAAGAACAACAAGAACAAAAGTAAGACTATTGGAAACAATAAAGCAGGCTAATATTGTAAAACAATATTGGTATTAAACATAACTTTATAGTAATCACATGATTTCAAAGCAGTTAAGGGGTTTTCCACAAACTGAAAGAAAGCCCATTATTTTGGCAATATTTTGCTTATTTTAGAAAGAAATAATGTGTTTCTCCAAAATCTCCATAGTAGGAAATTAAATCCTTCATAACACATGGAAAAAACAACACATTGAAATTTGATTACAAATTATAAGATGAGAGAGACTGTTATAAAATAATAAATCATAGTTTAACTGCATAATAGGTAAATAAATTCAGGTTTTAAAACCTGAAGTTAAAAATTTAATAAAACCCATGAAGTTGTTAACCAGAAAAAAAAAAGACAACACTGAATCTAAGACAATTTTTAGATAAGTAGGTTAGAGGATAGAAAACAGCAGGCAGAAGTCTTAATAGTTTCTTTGAATGTGTGGCAAAATAACTAATAATTGTAACTGTGAATCCTAAACTAACTCCTATCTTCTCATGGCAAAGGTATTTGTGTACTTTTTAGAATCCTAGGACACATTCAAATCCAAACTGTAAACATGTATTTCTTAACCTTGCCATTTACCTTCAATAACTTTAATAAGCATATAAATGGCATATCAAAATTTTCTCAAATATCTTTTTTTAAATTTTTTCCTAGGTATTTCTTTTCTATTGTGGTAACAGTATATCACATAAAATTTATCATCTTCATCTTTTTTAAATATATGTTACAGTAGTGCTAATTATATGCACACCATTGTGTAACATATCTCTACGTCTTTTCCATTTAGCAATACTGAAACTGTATATTCATTGAACAGTTCGCTTCCCGCCCCCATCAACTTCTCACCTCTGACAATCACCATTCTACTTTCTGTTTCCAATATTTTCTCATATAAATGGAATCATACAGGATTTATCTTTCCATAACAGGCTTATTTCACCCCGCATGAGGTCCTCAAGTTTCATTCGTAGTGCGGGATAAGACAGTATTTCCTCAACAAAATTTAGAATGCCATATTTACATTAGTATGTTTGTTTAAAAGTTATTTAAGCAATCCAGAAGAAATTTTTTACCTTTTAAAAGAAAGAAACCTGTTTGTAAGAGATACTTATAGAGAACTCCCAATATATAAAGCTGATAATAATGATCATTTAAGTATAACTTTATTATATACATTTTTATTTTATAATATTTTTGCACAATTGAGTGCAATGAGTCACTTCACTTGTTTTAATGGTGTCATGACACAACATTCTACAAATTCACTTTTTCATGTGAGTATTAGCTCCTGTTGTATGCACAGATATGGCAGATGCTTTCAAACTTTTACTTGATTGCAGGTCACATGTATTATAATGATGTATTTACTTGTATAAAAAAGAGGAATTTCTTCTCTAGTAAAATACTTACAGAAAATGTTTACATTATGCAAAAGTGATGTCTGGTAAGGGTATATTGTAATATTTACAAATAAATGAATTTAAAAATATCTTCTGTGCCTCGGCCGGGCGCGGTGGCTCACGCCTGTAATCCCAGCGCTTTGGGAGGCCGAGGCGGGCGGATCACAAGGTCAGGAGATCGAGACCACGGTGAAACCCCGTCTCTACTAAAAATACAAAAAATTAGCCGGGCGCGGTTGTGGGCGCCTGTAGTCCCAGCTACTCGGGAGGCTGAGGCAGGAGAATGGCGTGAACCCGGGAGGCGGAGCTTGCAGTGAGCCGAGATCGCGCCACTGCACTCCAGCCTGGGCGACAGAGCGAGACTCCGTCTCAAAAAAAAAAAAAAATATCTTCTGTGCCTATAACAATAGTACCTAGTTCATAAAATTTGTAGAGAGTTCATGGTTAATCATCTGTAGTTAACAAAAGAGTGATCTCAAACTAATATTTAAGTTTTCAGCTGTAGTGGATAAAGACACAAGCACTTAAAGGAATATACCAGATTTTAAAGAGGGTATCTTTAGTATGAAAAATCCCGGGTTTGGGGAACCTTTGTGTCATCCAAGCAGAAATGGTGGGCTATAGTTGTCTATATTAACCCAGAATTTAAGAAAATCTGTGCTTAGAGATATTGATTTGGGAGTTATCAACATACAAGGGAAACCTATAGAATGAAGAGAATAGAGAGTAGTTGTATACAGAGTGAGACTGCTCCTTAATCACTGTTAATCTGAAATCTAGTAAATTGATGCAGGAATAATTAAGAATTGACTACATATATTTAAAAAGAACAGTTGAACTGACAGTTCTACTAAATTCCTGTAAAGCCTCTGTTGAAGCTAGCTTGAATAAGATCTTCTCTTACAAGATGATCTGAAAGTGATATTTAGGCAAAACTTCCACAGTGGTTTTCTTTCTGAATACTTCTTAACTGAAAATATTTTCATATCTTTGCACTATGTGCACAGTTTAAACCATGTGCTTG
The DNA here is from genome assembly GCF_049350105.2 of Macaca mulatta. Lineage (NCBI taxonomy): Eukaryota > Metazoa > Chordata > Mammalia > Primates > Cercopithecidae > Macaca > Macaca mulatta. Next base: position 58,431,107 of record NC_133422.1, read on the forward strand.
ATATATTCTATATAGCTGTCATTGAAATATTATTTGTATCATTGTATTATAAGTATGATTTACTTACTTTTTGCCTGCTTTCACAAATTGTGAAATATTTGACTACAGGGATATAGTATTAATCCTCAGTCTGGTACACAGGGGCAACTTCATCGGCTTTATTTACAGTGATCCACTTATTTGCAGCCCTGAAAGTAAGTGAAGTTGTGACTGACATTCAACAAATGTTTACCGAGTTAACCACTGCTTTAAAAATAAAACCCTTTACTACTATTTGGCAGGACCGTTTCTACTACTGGCAGGAATATTATTTCCCCACCACCACGTCACTGCTTATGTTTCCAGTCTCCTCACTTAACGAGCAAGCAGGTATTCTCCATGTGATCAGTCAATTCCATTGTGAAAACTCTTTCTGATCGGCCAGGGCTACAGATGGAGTTTAGTCAATCATACAGAACAGGGCTGTAGTTGTTTGTTGTTGTTTCTTTATGTTTGAATTGAGCTTCATCTAGGTCCAGAGAAATGACTTAACTTAATGTAACTGTCTCTCACACACCTGGGTATTTTAATTCCTTTGTCTGTGTTTAGTCTTTCCAGTTTGAAAACAGTATCTTTAACAGAAAATATATTAATAAAAGCAAGTTTGAAAATGACTATTTTTGCTCTTTGTATATTATCTTTACATGAGATATAACCTGATCCAGCACCGGTGCTAAATTTTCTTTTTTTTTTCTTTTTTTTTTTTTTTTTTTTTTTTTTTGAGACGGAGTCCCGCTCTGTCACCCAGGCTGGAGTGCAGTGGCCGGATCTCAGCTCACTGCAAGCTCCGCCTCCCGGGTTCACGCCATTCTCCGGCCTCAGCCTCCCAAGTAGCTGGGACTACAGGCGCCCGCCACCTCGCCCGGCTAGTTTTTTTTGTATTTCTTAATAGAGACGGGGTTTCACCGTGTTAGCCAGGATGGTCTCGATCTCCTGACCTCGTGATCCGCCCGTCTCAGCCTCCCAAAGTGCTGGGATTACAGGCTTGAGCCACCGCGCCCGGCCACCGGTGCTAAATTTTCTAGTTATCGTTTTTCTTGTGTTCATAAAGTTCATGCTGTTGTTTAATTTGTCCTTGGCTGTGCATTGTAAATGCTATCTTATATACATCTCTTTAAAAACTGGGCTTAGAGAAATAAGCTTTGCTGCTGCATTAGTTGCTTTCAGTTCTTTGCTAATTTTTGTTCCAATTTTATTTGTTTTGTTTTCTTGATTATTCATTTCAGTAATAATATTGAATGAATCAAAAGTAGTAACAGTACATTTCTGGTATCTTGAGGCCTAATAGTAACTCAAGATCCTGTCAATGTCTGAATCTAAGACTGGTATTTGTGCATAAGTCACCAGAGTAAAAGTTTAAAATGTGCACTTTTTAAAGCACGTACTCTTACTCTCTCATTTTCGATGATATACAGCATACTGCCTGTTAGAAAAGGTTATTTATAAGATTTTTAGACACCTGCAATGCAATCTGCTTGAGGATTATTACAATAGCCTGATTTAAATATCAATTTTGTCAGTTTGAAGAATTAGATTTCTACAGTATATCAAAATTGACTTCTGGTTCTTAATAAGATGACTAACTAATGTGGGCTGCTTACTCCCTCTTTCAATTGTAACCCTAAAGATGCCATAGGAGGAAGACTAACAGAGTTGAGATAGTCACGTAAAATATTTATAAAAAATTGTTAGAGAAAAGAATCTGCATGGGTCTCAAAAATGTGGAAAGTGACAGCCCAGAGCAGTGGAGGAGGCAAGCGGGATAATGGGTGGGGAAGCATCTTTTTGTTGTATAAGGTCTTGACCTTCAGATTGCACTAAGTCCCTCATTTCTCACCCTGTCATCACTGAAAAGGCAGAATAATAGAATTACCAGCCTTCTGACAGCTGGATACAGTGGGAATGTTAATCCTATTCTCCTGAAGATCCTATAAACAGAAGCACAACATTAAGCCAGCCCTTGACCATCCTTTCTGAGCCCGTCAACACGGGACATAGATACAACCGAAGGAGTCAGCTAAGCTAGAACAGGGACCTGCCAGCTAGGTAGACTTCCCTACTGAGGGCTAAAGGAGTATGGTATATTTCCTGATTGGACCAGAGGAGAGAATCTATCAGAACAGGCTATATCTTAGTCGCACACTCTTCACCTCCACAAGATGTTACCTGGGTAATAAAGTAATATCAGAAAATAGAGTTCAAGAAAAAAAAACATTAGAGAAAAATAAGAGTTTTATATGGTAAAGGAAATATATGCTTGGTAAAATACAATGACTAAGAACATATATTGAGAAGAGAAACATAGATCATCAAATGTCATTGTAGGTTTTATCAATTGTTTCTCAAAGAATGATTGGTTTGGAAGAAAAAAGAAAAATGAACATTGAAGATGTAAAAGATTTAATGATTACCTAGAATTAGTAAGTCTATATGTACAACAACAATGGAGTGTATTTATTCCTATTGAGCACATTTGTATTGTGACTATATTTAGCAAATATTAGATCACAATAATACTCAAAATAAAGTTCTAAAAAATACAATGTTTATGACAAACTATAAGAATACTAGATGTCAGAGGATAGAAGATGGCCGAATAGGAACAGCTCCAGTCTCCAACTCCCAGCGCGAGTGACACAGAAGACTGGTGATTTCTGCATTTTCAACTGAGGTACTGGGTTCATCTCACTAGGAAGTGCTAGAAAATCGGTGCCGGACAGCTGCTGCAGCCCGACCAGCGAAAGCTGAAGCAGGGCGAGGCATTGCCTCACCTGGGAAGCGCAAGGGGGAAGGGAATCCCTTTTCCTAGCCAGGGGAACTGAGACACACAACATCTGTAAAAACGGGTAACTCCCACCCCAATACTGCGCTTTAAGCAAACAGGCACACAAGGATATTATATCCCACACCTGGTCAGGAGGGTCCCACGCCCACGGAGCCTCCCTCATTGCTAGCACAGCAGTCTGCAATCTAACCGCAAGGCAGCAGCGAGGCTTGGCAGCAAGGCAGCCCCCCGGCCGCCACTGCTGAGGCTTAAGTAGGTAAACAAAGTCGCTGGGAAGCAGGAACTGGGTGGAGCACACAGCAGCTCAAGGAAACCTGCCTGTCTCTGTAGACTCCACCTCTAGGGACAGGGCACAGCTAAACAACAACAAAAGCAGCAGAAACCTCTGCAGATGCAAACGACTCTGTCTGACAGCTTTGAAGAGAGCAGTGGATCTCCCAACATGGAGGTTGAGATCTGAGAAGGGACAGACTGCCTGGTCAAGTGGGTCCCTGACCCCTGAGTAGCCTAACTGGGAGACATCCCCCACTAGGGGCAGTCTGACAACCCACACCTCACAGGGTGGAGTATACCACTGAGAGGAAGCCTCCAAAGAAAAAATCAGACAGGTACACTCGCTGTTCAGCAATATTCTATCTTCTGCAGCCTCTGATGCTGACACTCAGGCAAACAGTGTCTGGAGTGGACCTCAAGCAATCTCCAACAGACCTACAGCTGAGAGTCCTGACTGTTAGAAGGAAAACTATCAAACAGGAAGGACACCTACACCAAAACCCCATCAGTACGTCACCATCATCATCAAAGACCAGAGGCAGATAAAACCACAAAGATGGGGAAAAAGCAGGGCAGAAAACCTGGAAATTCAAAAAATAAGAGCGCATCTCCCCTGGCAAAGGAGCGCAGCTCATTGCCAGCAACGGATCAAAGCTTGACGGAGAATGACTTTGACGAGATGAGAGAAGAAGGCTTCAGTCCATCAAACTTCTCAGAGCTAAAGGAGGAATTACGTACCCAGCGCAAAGAAACTAAAAATCTTGAAAAAAAGTGGAAGAGTTGATGGCTAGAGTAATTAATGCAGAGAAGGTCATAAACGAAATGAAAGAGATGAAAACCATGACATGAGAAATACGTGACAAATGCACAAGCTTCAGTAACCAACTCAATCAACTGGAAGAAAGAGTATCAGCGATTGAGGATCAAATGAACGAAATGAAGTGAGAAGAGAAACCAAAAGAAAAAAGAAGAAAAAGAAATGAACAAAGCCTGCAAGAAGTATGTGATTATGTAAAAACACCAAATCTACGTCTGATTGGGGTGCCTGAAAATGAGGGGGAAAATGGAACCAAGGTGGAAAACACTCTTCAGGATATCATCCAGGAGAACTTCCCCAACCTAGTAGGGCAGGCCAACATTCAAATCCAGGAAATACAGAGAAGGCCACAAAGATACTCCTTGAGAAGAGCAACTCCAAGATACATAATTGCCAGATTCACCAAAATTGAAATGAAGGAAAAAATCTTAAGAGCAGCCAGAGAGAAAGGTCGGGTTACCCACAAAGGGAAGCCCATCAGACTAACAGCAGATCTCTCGGCAGAAACTCTCCAAGCCAGAAGAGAGTGGGGGGCAATATTCAACATTCTTAAAGAAAAGAATTTTCAACCCAGAATTTCATAACCAGCCAAACTAACTTTCATAAGTGAAGGAGAAATAAAATCCTTTACAGATAAGCAAAAGCTTAGAGATTTTGTCACCACTAGGCCTGCCTTACAAGAGACCCTGAAGGAAGCACTAAACATGGAAAGGAACAACCGGTACCAGCCATTGCAAAAACATGCCAAAATGTAAAGATCATCGAGGCTAGGAAGAAACTGCATCAAATAACGAGCAAAATAACCAGTTAATATCATACTGACAGGATCAAGTTCACACATAACAATCTTAACCTTAAATGTAAATGGACTAAATGGTCCAATTAAAAGACACAGACTGGCAAACTGGATAAAGAGTCAAGACCCATCAGTCCGCTGTATTCAGGAGACCCATCTCACACGCAGAGACATACATAGGCTCAAAATAAAGGGATGGAGGAAGATTTACCAAGCAAATGGAGAACAACAACAACAAAAAAAAGCAGGGGTTGCAACCCTAGTCTCTGATAAAACAGACTTTAAACCATCAAAGATCAAAAGAAACAAAGAAGGCCATTACATAATGGTAAAGGGATCAATTCAACAGGAAGAGCTAACTGTCCTAAATATATATGCACCCAATACAGGAGCACCCAGATTCATAAAGCAAGTCCTTAGAGACTTACAAAGAGACTTAGACTCCCATAAAATAATAATGGGAGACATCAACACTCCACTGTCAACATTAGACAGATCAACGAGACAGAAAGTTAACAAGGATATCCAGGAATTGAACTCATCTCTGCAGCAAGCAAACCTAATAGACATCTATGGAACTCTCCACCCCAAATCAACAGAATATACATTCTTCTCAGCAGCACATCGTACTTACTCCAAAATCGACCACGTAATTGGAAGTAAAGCACTCCTCAGCAAATGTACAAGAACAGAAATTATAAGAAACTGTCTCTCCGACCACAGTGCAATCAAACTAGAATTCAGGACGAAGAAACTCAATCAAAACCACTCAACTACATGGAAACTGAACAACCTGCTCCGGAATGACTACTGGGTACATAACGAAATGAAGGCAGAAATAAACATGTTCTTTGAAACCAATGAGAACAAAGATACAACATACCAGAATCTCTGGGACACATTTAAAGCAGTGTGTAGAGGGAAATTTAAAACACTAAATGCCCACAAGAGAAAGCAGGAAAGATCTAAAATTGACACTCTAACACATCACAATTAAAAGAACTAGAGAAGCAAGAGCAAACACATTCAAAAGCTAGCAGAAGGCAAGAAATAACTAAGATCAGAGCAGAACTGAAGGAGATAGAGACACAGAAAACCATCCAAAAAATATCAATGAATCCAGGAGTTGGTTTTTTGAAAAGATCAACAAAATTGACAGACTGCTAGGAAGACTAATAAAGAAGAAAAGAGAGAAGAATCAAATAGACGCAATAGAAAATGATAAAGGGGATATCACCACCAACCCCAAAGAAATACAAACTACCATCAGAGAATACTATAAACACCTCTACGCAAATAAACTGGGAAATCTAGAAGAAATGGATAATTTCCTGGACACTTACACTCTTCCAAGACTAAACCAGGAAGAAGTTGAATCCCTGAATAGACCAATAGCAGGCTCTGAAATTGAGGCAATAATTAATAGCCTACCAACCAAAAAAACTCCAGGACCAGAAAGATGCACAACTGAATTCTACCAGAGGTACAAGGACGAGCTGGTACCATTCCTTCTGAAACTATTCCAATCAATAGAAAAAGAGGGAATCCTCCCTAACTCATTTTATGAGGCCAACATCATCCTGATACCAAAACCTGGCAGAGACACAACAAAAAAAAAGTGAATTTTAGACCAATATCCCTGATGAACATCGATGCAAAATCCTCAATAAAATACTGGCAAACTGGATTCAGCAGCACATCTAAAAGCTTATCCACCATGATCAAGTGGGCTTCATCCCTGGGATGCAAGGCTGGTTCAACATTCGCAAATCAATAATATAATCCAGCGTATAAACAGAACCAAAGACAAGACCACATGATTATCTCAATAAATGCAGAAAAGGCTTTTGACAAAATTCAACAGCCCTTCATGCTAAAAACGCTCAATAAATTAGGTATTGATAGAACGTACCTCAAAATAATAAGAGCTATTTACGACAAACCCACAGCCAATATCATACTGAATGGGCAAAAACTGGAAAAATTCCCTTTGAAAACTGGCACAAGACAGGGAAGCCCTCTCTCACCACTCCTATTCAACGTAGTGTTGGAAGTTCTGGCTAGGGCAATCAGGCAAGAGAAAGAAATCAAGGGTATTCAGTTAGGAAAAGAAGAAGTCAAATTGTCCCTCTTTGCAGATGACATGATTGGATATTTAGAAAACCCCATTGTCTCAGCCCAACATTTACTTAAGCTGATAAGCAACTTCAGGAAAGTCTCAGGATACAAAAGTAATGTGCAAAAATCACAAGCATTCTTTTTTTTTTTTAAATTTATTTATTATTATTATACTTTAAGTTGTAGGGTACATGTGCATAACGTGCAGGTTTGTTACATATGTATACTTGTGCCATGTTGGTGTGCTGCACCCATCAACTCGTCATTTATATCAGGTATAACTCCCAATGCAATCCCTCCCCCCTACCGCCTCCCCATGATAGGCCCCGGTGTGTGATGTTCCTCTTCCTGAGTCCAAGTGATCTCATTGTTCAGTTCCCACCTATGAGTGAGAACATGCGGTGTTTGGTTTTCTGTTCTTGTGATAGTTTGCTAAGAATGATGGCTTCCAGCTGCATCCATGTTCCTACAAAGGTCACAAACTCATCCTTTTTGATGGCTGCATAGTATTCCATGGTGTATATGTGCTACATTTTCTTAATCCAATCTGTCACTGATGGACATTGGGGTTGATTCCAAGTCTTTGCTATTGTTAATAGTGCTGCAATAAACATAAGTGTGAATGTGTCTTTATAGCAGCATGATTCATAATCCTTTGGGTATATACCCAGTAATGGGATGGCTGGGTCATATGGTACATGCAGTTCAAGATCCTTGAGGAATCGCCATACTGTTTTCCACAATGGTTGAACTAGTTTACAATCCCACCAACAGTGTAAAAGTGTTCCTATTTCTCCACATCCTCTCCAGCACCTGTTGTTTCCTGACTTTTTAATGATCGCCATTCTAACTGGTGTGAGATGGTATCTCACTGTGGTTTTGGTTTGCATTTCTCTGATGGCCAGTGATGATGAGCATTTTTTCATGTGTCTGTTGGCTGTATGAATGTCTTCTTTTGAGAAATGTCTGTTCATATCCTTTGACCACTTTTTGATGGGGTTGTTTTTTTTTTTTCTTGTAAATTTGTTTGAGTTCTTTCTAGGTTCTGGATATTAGCCCTTTGTCAGATGAGTAGATTGCAAAAATTTTCTCCCATTCTGTAGTTTGCCTGTTCACTCTGATGGTAGTTTCTTTTGCTGTGCAGAAGCTCTTTAGTTTAATGAGATCCCATTTGTCAATTTTGGCTTTTGCTGCCGTTGCTTTTGGTGTTTTAGACATGAAGTCTTTGCCCATGCCTATGTCCTGAATGGTACTACCTAGGTTTTCCTCTAGGATTTTTATGGTATTAGGTCTAACATTTAAGTCTCTAATCCATCTTGAATAATTTTCGTATAAGGAGTGAGGAAAGGATCCAGTTTCAGCTTTCTACTTATGGCTAGCCAATTTTCCCAGCACCATTTATTAAATAGGGAATCCTTTCCCCATTTCTTGTTTCTCTCAGGTTTGTCAAAGATCAGATGGCTGTAGATGTGTGGTATTATTTCTGAGGACTCTGTTCTGTTCCATTGGTCTATATCTCTGTTTTGGTACCAGTACCATGCTGTTTTGGTTACTGTAGCTTTGTAGTATAGTTTGAAGTCAGGTAGCGTGATGCCTCCAGCTTTGTCCTTTTGACTTAGGATTGTCTTGGAGATGCGGGCTCTTTTTTGGTCCCATATTAACTTTAAAGCAGTTTTTTCCAATTCTGTGAAGAAACTCATTGGTAGCTTGATGGGGATGGCATTGAATCTATAAATTACCTTGGGCAGTATGGCCATTTTCTCGATATTGATTCTTCCTATCCATGAGCATGGTATGTTCTTCCATTTGTTTGTGTCCTCTTTTATTTCTCTGAGCAGTGGTTTGTAGTTCTCCTAGAAGAGGTCCTTTACATCCCTTGTAAGTTGGATCCCTAGGTATTTTATTCTCTTTGCAGCAATTGTGAAAGGAAGTTCATTCATGATTTGGCTCTCTGTTTGTCTGTGCAGACAGAACCACGTCCTCAGAAATAATACCACACATCTACAGCCATCTGATCTTTGACAAACCTGAGAGAAACAAGAAATGGGGAAAGGATTCCCTATTTAATAAATGGTGCTGGGAAAATTGGCTAGCCATAAGTAGAAAGCTGAAACTGGTTCGTTTCCTCACTCCTTATACGAAAATTAATTCAAGATGGATTAGAGACTTAAATGTTAGACCTAATACCATAAAAACCCTAGAGGAAAACCTAGGTAGTACCATTCAGGACATAGGCATGGGCAAAAACTTCATGTCTAAAACACCAAAAGCAACGGCAGCAAAATCCAAAATTGACAAATGGGATCTAATTAAACTAAAGAGCTTCTGCACAGCAAAAGAAACTACCATCAGACTGAACAGGCAACGTATAGAATGGGAGAAAATTTTTGCCATCTACTCATCTGACAAAGGGCTAATAACCAGAACCTAGAAAGAACTCAAACAAATTTACAAGAAAAAAAAAAAAAAAAACAACCCCATCAAAAAGTGGTCAAAGGATATGAACAGACATTTCTCAAAAGAAGACATTCATGCAGTCAATAGACACATGAAAAAATGCTCATCATCACTGGCCATCAGAAAAATGCAAATCAAAACCACAGTGAGATACCATCTCACACCAGTTTGAATGGCAGTCATTAAAAAATCAGGAAACAACAGGTGCTGGAGAGGATGTGGAGAAATAGGAACACTTTTACACTGTTGGTGGGATTGTAAACTAGTTCAACCATTATGGAAAACAGTATGGCGATTCCTCAAGGATCTTGAACTGGATGTACCATATGACCCAGCCATCCCATTACTGGGTATATACCCAAAGGATTATGAATCATGCTGCTATAAAGACACATGCACACGTATGTTTATTGCGGCACTATTCACAATAGCAAAGACTTCGAATCAACCCAAATGTCCATCAGTGACAGACTGGATTAAGAAAATGTGGCACATATACACCGTGGAATACTATGCAGCCATAAAAAAGGATGAGTTTGTGTCCTTTGTAGGGACATGGATGCAGCTAGAAACCATCATTCTTAGCAAACTATCACAAGAACAGAAAACCAAACACTGCATGTTCTCACTCATAGGTGGGAACTGAATAATGAGATCACTTGGACTCGGTAAGGGGTACATCACACACTGGGGCCTATCATGGGGATGGGGTAGGGGGGAGGGATTGCATTGGGAGTTATACCTGATGTAAATGACGAGTTGATGGGTGCTGACGAGTTGATGGGTGCAACACAGCAACTTGGCACAAGTATACATATGTAACAAACCTGCACGTTATGCACATGTACCCTAGAACTTAAAGTACAATAATAATAAAAAATAAAAAAACAAAAAAAATTATATTGCCTATATGGTTCATACAGATTCATTAGAATAATATTTTAGTAATTGTTATTTTATCCCCTCATTGTGCTCCACTTCCTGGAGTTTTATTTGTTTTTTCAGATTATTTAAAAATATTAATATGAAACAAACAAAAAATAAAAGACAATAACTGGTGGAAATTAGTTTAACAGTTTGTTTATTTTATTTTATTTTTATTACAGAATACACTTTATTACAGAATTTATTGTGGACATTGGCGAGGTAATGCTGTGGTACAGCTTCATATCTGCCCAGATTTCCTCTCATTATCAAAAGTAGCTGTAACATTTGGGAAAATGTTTTTAAATGTATCAGCATATTTAATCTTGAATTCTCTATTAATGATGACACCTAATTCTGAAAATTTATCATGTGGAATTTATATATCACATGAAATATTTATTTAATGGTTTTGACTCAGGAAGTCTAGTTAGCATCACAATTCTAATGCCAATACACTTTTGACTTTAGGCTATATCAACTAATTTTTACAATTCCATTTCCTTTCTTATGTATTTTTAAGTGACAAAATTTTTGCTAGACTATCTTGTAATCTCTTGCAGTAACAAAATGGCATGGTTCTACATAGTAAAGGGAAAATTGCCTTAGATGTGGTCAGTATAATTTTTCACAGGTATTATGATATTAAGCTATTCCATTTGGTTTATACTTCTTGCCTATATGCACATTTAAGGTTAATTAATTTGGGCTTGGGCAAGTAAAATCAGGTTTAGTTAATGACTTCTAGTTTTATATTTCCTTCTTTGTCAACTGTTATGCAAATGATGAATGACCTCTTTTGCACTGAGGTTGCATCCACAATGAACTGCATCCACAATGCAGCTAGAATATTTTTATTTGTATACCTTTTATAGTAAAATTGGAATGACTTAACTGAAGAGTTCTGTAGACCTACCGCTAAGGTGTAAAGGTTAAATTATAAAATGAAAGGCCAAAGTTACTCAGAAAGAATGCATCTTTGTTTTGGAATGGATAATCAATGAAGTTAAGAAAAAAAATCTTAAGTCTTAATTATAGTTTGACCTCTGTCATTTGACAGAATGGAACATTATTATGCCCCTACTAGCCTAGACTGTGTCACTTTGCAGGTAGTCTCTAGTCCTATTTGTTAGTCCTCATAAGGCAAAATGAGAAGGTAATGAAATAAAGAAGATGCAAATGACAATTATAAAATGCAAAGGCAGACATGGGAAAAGAGATGGAAATTAAATCCTACTAGAGTAAGTGTACCTGCCTACAATAGAAGCTGTGTGCATCTGTGTGCACTAATGTGCATGCATAGTTTTGAGGCTCTAGCTGAAGGCATGTCTATATCCCAAGAGCATATTGTTCTTACATGCAACATATGGTACCTGACACAAACTCTCTCTAAAACATCATTGTGCAAGAGAAAGAAAAATGTGTACCTTTAATGCATAGTTAGACTTCCTCAAAATGATGTATAAGAGAATTTTGGAAGGAATAAAATTGACAACTCATGAAATAAATATATATACACATATGTTATTTATTATTTTCAGTAATAGGTACTGCGGTACTTCTAATACTTAGAAATTATACATGAAATGTTTTGGTCATGTGAGCTGCCCAGTGTTACATGTGTTACAATCATTTTCCTTTAAAACAGATAAAGCTACAAGAGGCTAAAAATTTAGTGAGTGACTAATAAAAGCTTAATTTGATGAACGTACATGTGTTGAATACCCCTAATATATAAGACACTCTGATCCCTTCTATGTGCAAGATTTCCTTTTCTCTTGCTTTCTCTTTATTCTTTCAGTTGTAAAAGGAATAACGATGTAACATTTCAGTTTACTTATTATTTCTATTTAGCGAAAGATAAAAACATAACAGCAACATTAACCATAATTACACATAAAATGTACATTTATTGCAAAAAAGATATGAGAAATTTTTAAAAAAATTATGATAATACCCATCGGCAACTACTATTACGAGCTGTTATAGTTCTTTAACACTTACATTTAGGTATAGTGTCATCAAATATACATGTATACACTTTGTATAAAGGTGTGATTATGCAACAGCATTTAGAGCTTGGCTTTTTTTACCCAGTAGCAGTTTGTAAACTTCTCGCAAGGTCAAATATCTGCTTTCATACAATTATGCTATGTTTACCATAATTTTATTCTATAAATTTAATCTGTCTCACTCCATGTGTGCTACTATGGCAAAATATCTGAGACTGGGTAATTTATAAAGAACAGAAGTTTATTTCTTACATTTCTGGAGGTGAGAAAATCCAAAATTAAGGCACTGGTGGTATTGGTGCTTGTTGAAGGCTGCTCTCTGCTTTCAAGATGGTGCCTCATTGCTCTCTCCTCAAGTGGTGGAAAGGAAGGCAAGAAAGAATACTTTCTTCAACCTTGAGCCATTTTATAGGGATGCTAAGCCTTAACCACTTCCCAAAAAGTCACACATTTCAACACACACTGTTGCATTGAGGATTAAGCTTGAACATGAATTTTGGAGAGACACAATAATTGAAACCATAGCATCATCTTTTTGTATCTACGTAAGTATCTACTATGTTTTCATTTAAGTTTGGCAAATATTGTTAATAATTTACTTCAAATCAATTCTTAACAGTGAATCTTTTGGTAGATAGTGCTAAACTATTTTCTGTTATGATTTCAATAGCATACTAAAAGAAAATTGGTTGAGTTTTACACAAAACCAGTTTCTATGCTGTGATTCTTAGAATCAGAATCACTACACTGTGATGATTCCCTTTCATTGGAATTTTTATTGACTTTCTGCTAAAACCAGAACTATATTTGAGCTCATCATGAAACTTGGTAAAAATAATATCTGAATTTGACTTTGTCTCAAACTCTGAATACCCAAAATGTTGACATCTTATGTTCTCCTCTGACTATATTTTAGATGCTTTCTTGTAACACAGAGGCCATAACTCACTCTAATTTATCCTATGGGCCCCAACTCATTCTCTGGAAGTGACCAGATGATGAGGATTGAGTTGTACTGAGCTGCTTGTGTTTCTTACTCTGAGAGGACTTAGATCACTACCTGTGGAAGCACCCAGCAAATGGAGCGTCTCTAGATGAGGCTCCACATGAGGCTGCATACATTAATAACTATGGGAATGATGGCCTCTGTTTACAGAAAGAACTCACAGACTGCAAGAAAAAGCTGAGTCATTTATTTTTATTACAAAACTTAAGCAAACTGCAGGTGGGATCCCAACAGAATATACTCTGTAACAGTAAAGAGAAACAATGCAGGTCTGCGTATTATACAATAAAGACAGTTAAATTCACACACACACACAAACACAAGCACACACAAAGTGTTGGTGAAATATGCTTTACACAACTGACCAAAAACAAAAATAAAAAATGCCAAATACTTATAAGGGAGATACGCTCACTCTCCCATGAGATTTGTTTCCTGCTCACGCAACACACCTTGAAGAGAGGAACTTTGCATAGACTTGTTTGGAGAATAAGAGATTGGACTGTAGAGAAGCCAATAATTTGCATGATCAAAGTGAGCATTGTTGTGTAGTCTCTGTATTCAGAAAAAAAAATAGATTGTCAATATGAATAATCTGTACAATAAATTTTAATTTTTCCTTAAATATCAGTAATAGGAATATGAGACAAGTGTCTGCATGACTAATTGAGAAAAAAGACTTAATGACAAAAAGTCTCGTTACTTATTTTAAGGGTACATTGTAAAAGTTTACAAATTAAGGGAAAAAATGTATTTTTTTAGCATGTCTGAGTATTTGATTTCTAAGTAAACTTTTAAGTTCATTAAACTTTTTTATGGCTAATAATCTCAGAAAGATATGTTGCTTATTCAGGTTGATTTCTAACTATTTCTGATACATAAAAGACTGTAATGAATAATTTGAAGATATTTAATAGGTAATGATTTTTCTAAAATTACTAACATATATTGAAAGGATAAATATATTTACTTTATGAATAAAATAGTTATAAAAAATTTCAAATGCAAAATATTACCAAATTTATTTAACATTGTAGATATGTATATCTATATCGGGATACACTTACATATTCATAACCACAATTTAAATGTTTGATAAATGAATAAGAATCACACACACACACACAGACACACACACACACAAAGAGTTTACACCATTCTTCCCAGGAAAGGTTTTATGGAACTGTTTTTAAATAGTCTAGAATTACATAAACGTTAGCACTTTCTCAGTATTTAAATTAGATTACACATTTATTGTACACTAAATACATGATATTGTAATAAACTTAAATGAATAAGAGTGAGTTAATTTAGTTGCCATATAATTATCTCAACAAGAAAAAAGCAAATGTGTTTTATTACCCTAATTAATACATTAAACTTGTAAAGAATGTGAACATTTAACTGGTATTTAACAAAATAACTATAGAAAGTTGATTGGATATCAATTAATTGCCCAAAATTAGCATGATAATTATCATGTATCTATTATAATGATAATTATCTAGGAGATTGTTAATTGAAAGACTTTAAACTTTTGTTCTCAAAGAATGGAATTACACTGATATTCTTTTTTGGAAAATCTATATAGTATTAAATTGTATATACAGTATATAAAAAAACTCAGTAACTTGTAAATAAATTAGTATTTAATTCCCTGAATGCATTAAATCTACTTAATGTATGTCACATGGTAAAAAATAAATTAGATCTCAATTCAATTTTTCTAAGGCAGGACACTTAGCTCAACTTTTTCTAACGTTTCTAGTGTTTACAACACTTTGAAAAGTGTACTGATGAACTAGAGTTGAAGAAGGACATCCAGCTGGGATAACTGGTCATATATGCTTATCGGTTATTTCAATTTAACCTTAGAATTTAAGTTATCACACAAATTATTCTCCTATGTAATTACATTATTAACTAATCGCTGTGGATATACATACTTTAACAAATATATGAAAGAGATAGAGGGAGTCCTTTTCCTGGGCAAAGTGGTCTTAAAATCTATGTAGAGTAAGAAGCAAAACAAAGCAGAACAAAACAAGCGTGCTCACATATCATCTAGTTACCACAATAAAAGTCAGGCCTACAGTTTTGAAACATTCAAGGAGACCCATGTAGTACCTTGACTATGTGGTTTTATAACAACCATATGTTACAGTCTTTTTGTTGTTCTTGAAGAGAATAGCAAATAAGTTGGAATTTATAATCATTATAATTATATCATCAACACAGGAAAGGAAGAGAATATTCACATATTTTGAGGTATTTTGACGTTTAGTACTTTCCTCTAGTTCCAGTATTTTACATGTTTTACTTTACTTTTATATTAGTTCTAGGAGCCATTGAGCTCCTAGATCGATATCTAGGATCTGGTGAATTTATTACCTTTTCTGAGGGTAGAAATACTGTATCTCACAGGGGTTAAATGACTTTCCCAAGGCCAAATATCTATTATACTTATTCACTGCATGACTACATTTGTGACGACAGTGGGCCCTACATACAGGAGAGTGCTATCATGAAAATATAATGAAAATTTTCTATTGCATACTGATGTTGTAGCCATCATAATGCTGGGCAATGCATGACTCACGTGTTGGTGGTACTGCTGTTGTAAACAAACCTACTGCATTGCCAGTTTTATAAAAGTATAGCACGCACACTCCTGTATAGTACATAATACTTGATAATGATAATAAATGATTATGTTGCTGGTTTATGTGTTTATTATAGCTTTTATTATCTTAGATTGTATTTCTTCTACTTATTTTTTAAAAGTTACCTGTAAAACAATCTTAGGTAGGTCCTCCAGAAGATATTCCAGAAAATGGCATTATTATCATAGGAGATTACAGATCTGTGCATGTTATTGCCTATGAAGACCTTCCAGTTAGACAAGATATAGAGGTGGAAGACTCATATTGATAATCTTGACCCTGTGTAGGCCTAGGCTAATGAGTGTTTGTGTCTTCACATGTGCACACGTATGTTTATTGCGGCACTATTCACAATAGCAAAGACTTGGAATCAACCCAAATGTCCATCAGTGACAGACTGGATTAAGAAAATGTGGCACATATACACCATGGAATACTATGCAGCCATCAAAAAGGATGAGTTTGTGTCCTTTGTAGGGACATGGATGCAGCTGGAAACCATCATTCTTAGCAAACTATCACAAGAACAGAAAACCAAACACCGCATGTTCTCACTCATAGGTGGGAACTGAACAATGAGATCACTTGGACTCGGGAAGGGGAACATCACACACTGGGGCCTATCATGGGGAGGGGGCAGGGAGGAGGGATTGCATTGGGAGTTATACCTGATATAAATGACGAGTTGATGGGTGCTGACGAGTTGATGGGTGCAGCACACCAACATGGCACAAGTATACATATGTAACAAACCTGCATGTTATGCACATGTACCCTAGAACGTAGAGTATAATAATAATAAAAAATAAAAAAATAAAAAAATAAAAATTTAAAAAATCTAAGAAACCTGTAGAATAAGGATTTAAAGAAAGAAAATATTTCTGTGCAGCTGTACAATGTGTTTGTGTTTTAAGCCAAGTGTTATAACAAAAAATCAAAAGGTTTAAAAAAATAAAGTATGTTCAAAGTAAAAAAAGTTAGCATAAACAGGATTGACTTATTATTGAAAGAAAATATTTTTATACAGTTTGCATAGCCTAAGTGTACAGTGCTTATAAAAGTCTACAGTGGTGTACAGTAATTTCTGGTGCCCTCACATTCACTAACTGCTCACTTACTGACTCACCCAGAGCAGCTTACAATCCTGCAAGCTCCATTCATGTTAAGTGTTCCATACAGTTTGAATCTTTTATACCATATTTGTACTGTACCTTTTTTATGTTTAGATATGTTTAGACACAGGAACAGTTGTCATTGTGTTACAATTGCCTGTGATATTCAATGCGGTAACATTTTGCACAGATTTGTAGCCTAGGAATATTAGGCTATGCCATATAGGCTAGGTGTATAGTAGGCTATACCATCTAGATTTGTGTAAGTATACTCTATGATATTTACATAATAACAAAATCACTAGACAATGCATTTCTCAAAATGTATCCCTGTCTTTAAGCAACTCATTACCCTAATTGGAAGGGCCAGTGTTTGAAGTTAGGTCTGCCTTGTCACAAAGATTATTGCTTTTCCCACTGAAACTTGTTGTCTCCTTTTATTTACCAAAATTCCTTGAATAATATTTCTTTTTTTTTTTTTTTTTTTTTTTTTTTTGAGACGGAGTCTCGCTCTGTCGCCCAGGCTGGAGTGCAGTGGCCGGATCTCAGCTCACTGCAAGCTCCGCCTCCCGGGTTCACGCCATTCTCCTGCCTCAGCCTCCCGAGTAGCTGGGACTACAGGCGCCCACAACCGCGCCCGGCTAATTTTTTGTATTTTTAGTAGAGACGGGGTTTCACCGTGGTCTCGATCTCTTGACCTTGTGATCCGCCCGCCTCGGCCTCCCAAAGTGCTGGGATTACAGGCGTGAGCCACCGCGCCCGGCTGAATAATATTTCAGTAGAAATATTACCTCTCACAATCAATCCCTCCCACAGTTTCTGATGTAATTTTTCTCTCAGAGCAAAATAATAACAGCAGTAGCAAAAAAAAAAAAAAAAAAAAAAAAAAAGGCCCAGGCATATCTAGAGGTTAGAGGATTATTAATAGTCAAGTGATGCAGAGTTTTTGTTGTTGTTTTTGAGATAGAGTCTCACTCTGTCACCCAAACTGGAGTGCAGTGGGACGATCACAGCTCAGTGCAGCTTTGACCTCTCCAGCTCAAGCAACCCTCTCATTTCAGCCTCTCTAGTAGCTGGGACCACAGGCACGTGCCACCACACCAGACTAATTTTTCGTATTTGAAACAGGGTTTTGCCATGCTGCCCAGGCTGGTCTCAAACTCCTGGTTTCCAGGGATCCTCCCACCTCAGCCTCTCAGACTGCTGAGATTACCCTGGTACAGAGCTTTACTCTCTGTGGAGTGCCTTAGTACAAGGAACTCCTATCAGACAAAAGAGTCTAATGACTGATTTCTAAATAGACATATACAGTCTAATGACTGTAAGTAAAACTAAATGTAATAATAACAAAAATAACAAAATGATGTTTAGAATTTCTACTAAGTAGTGTGAAATAGAAAAAGGACACATATACTTTTACCTACCTTTCTGAGCTACTCCCTTTCATGACCTATTTCTAGCCAATCGAGGAACCTAGGATTTACAAAGCATTTGCCCAAAAAACTAACTGAACTAGTGCCAACTCATCTAATTTCCTTTATACTTTATCCAATATGTGCTGAATTGACACTGTGTGTACAAGACTTTGAGTAGGTGAGGAAAAAACCCCATTCTTAAATGCTAACCAATTAACATATTCTTAACTTGCTACTAACAGTTTCTTGTCTCTGAAAGGTTAGCAACTGACAGGGAAGTTAAGTTATTTTTTATAATAACACCATTGATGTATTTTGCATATATCATAGTCATAACTATATTAATAAAAATAATTATTGTTTAGAAACATAAATCACATTGCTTACCACATATTATCGCACTAGAGTGAAATTTCTCATCATGGTCTTAACCCAAGGTAAAGATTTGAGCAGTTCTTTTATGCTTTACAGGGTTTAGCCATGTGCCAGTTTAGGCCGATTCAATGAGGCTTAAACAATCCAAGTGTAGACCCATTGGCTGTCAGAGACTGATACTGCCTAGCTAGGAAAGGGGAGATGGGCTAAACAAAGTTGCTCTTGGAAGATTATCTAGCAAAAGAAATTATAACTGATACAGCGGCATCTTACAAAAACCAGAATAAAAATAGGATGTTTAATAGTGTTTGTTTTTGTATAACTCTTTAAAATGTTTCTCGGGATCTCCTTAAATTTTTGTAGCTATTGAAAATCACTTTAATGAATTATTGGTAATGGTTACTATAGAATTCCTTCAACAGAGCTTCTAACATTCTTCTAGTGTATTACTTAGGCTAGAAAGCTAAAACTACATATCCTAGGCACTCTGACAGGTAAAGACTTTGGAGGAAATTAAATTTGGTCAACTATAAATGGAAGACAAAGTAAAAGAAATACCATCTTTCCAAAATTTTGTTTCTTATTTCTGGTAAGCATATTCCTACAGGCGTGGAGTTTTTATGCAGAGGAATTAAGTGTTGAACCACTTCCTTTGTGAGTGCTTATGGTCAGTTGCCAGACTAAAAATCTGAGTATCAAGAAGCAGCTTCAGAACAGTGACAATTTTATATATATATATATATATATACACACACACACACACATATATACACACACACACACATACACACACACACACATATATATACTTGGAACATGACAACAAGATTTTTTAAAATTAATATTTAAATTTATCTACAGTATAATTCACTCTTTTTCATATCCAGTACCATGAGTTTTTACAAAACCAAAATCTTGTATAACATCACTACAATTAATATAGATAATGGTTCCATGAATTTGTTTTCTATTGCTGCTGTAACAAATTACCACAAAGTTAGTGACTTAAAACAGCACCCCTCATTTAAAAAAAAAACAAACATCTCACAGTTCTACAGGTCATAAATCTAGTGGTCTAGCTGTGTGTTCTGCTTAGAGTCTCACAGGGACGAAATAATGGTTGAGAGAGTGATCCAGACTCTGACCTGGAAATCCCAGGGGAAGAATCGACAGCCCAACTTCTTTAGGTATTGACAGAATTCAATACCTGTGTTTGTAGGTCTGAGATTTCCATGGTGGCTTTAAACCAGGGGTTGTTCTTAGCTTTTAAAAGCTACTTACATTCCATGGCTCATGGGATCCTTCATGCTCAAGCCAGTGTTAGCATGTTGAACCCTAATCATTTTTAAACCTGACTCCTCATCTACTTTTAAAGGTTTATGTGATTATACTGGACCCAGTAAAATAATCTATTATAAACTCCCTATATAAGAACTGGTGATAAGTAACCTTAACTACATCAATAAAGTCCCTCACATCTTGCAATATAACATATTCACAAGGTCATTAAAAAGTGGCAAAGGTAATTGAGACTAAACTTCTACTAAACACATGCCATCACCCATTAATTTATCTCCTCCTTTTTCTATTATTTTCTCTGTAATTTCATTGGCTGGGTTTTCTAGCAAAATGTTGAATAGTAGTAAGGATAGCAGATATTTCACCTTATTCTGATAATCAATAATATCCTTTTGAATTTGGTCAAATGTGTAAACTGTCACTGAAGAGAATAATATTAATAAATGAATATTTTTATTCACTTTGCAGAGATCAGGATTCATAATTGTATGAAGATTTAAAATCATAGGAGACATTTATTATTGTTGTTATTGCTATTATTTGGCCACATGGCATACTACCTGTGACAGGAATAATAGTGATGATGATAATGATACGACAATAATAATAATATACATTTTTGGGGGCCAATAAAGGAGATATTTAAAGATCCCAGCACAGTGTCTTGCATGTAGTAAGCACTTCTATTATAATCATGAAGATAATTGAAAGATACTTATGACTCCTCATACGAAAATTAATTCAAGATGGTTTAGAGACTTTAATGTTAGACCTAAAACCATAAAAACCCTAGAAGAAAACCTAGGTAATACCATTCAGGACATAGGCATGGGTAAGGACTTCATGTCTAAAACACCAAAAACAACGGCAACAAAAGCCAAAATTGACAAATGGGATCTCATTAAACTAAAGAGCTTTTGCACAGCAAAAGAAACTACCATCAGAGTGAACAGGCAACCTACAGAATGGGAGAAAATTTTTGCAATCTACTCATCTGACAAAGGGCTAAGATCCAGAACCTACAAAGAACTCAAACAAATTTACAAGAAAAAAACAAACAACCCCATCAAAAAGTGGGCAAAGGATATGAACAGACATTTCTCAAAAGAAGACATGCATACAGCCAACAGATACATGAAAAAATGCTCATCATCACTGGCCATCAGAGAAATGCAAATCAAAACCACAATGAGATACTATCTCACAGCAGTTAGAATGGCAATCATTAAAAAGTCAGGAAACAACAGGTGCTGGAGAGGATGTGGAGAAATAGGAACACTTTTACACTGTTGGTGGGATTGTAAATTAGTTCAACGATTGTGGAAAACAATATGGCGATTCCTCAGAAATGCCATATGACCCAGCCATCCCATTATTGGGTATATACCCAAAGGATTATAAATCATGCTGCTATAAAGACACATGCACACATATGTTTATTGCGGCACTATTCACATCAGCAAAGACTTGGAATCAACCCAAATGTCCATCAGTGGCAGACTGGAGTAAGAAAATGTGGCACAGAAAACCAAACACCGCATGTTCTGACTCAGGTGGGAATTGAACAATGAGATCACTTGGACTCTGGAAGGGGAACATCACACACTGCGGCCTATTGTGGGGAGGGGGAGGGGAGAGGGATGACATTGGGAGTTATACCTGATGTAAATGACGAGTTGATGGGTGCTGACGAGTTGATGGGTGCAGCACACCAACATGGCACATGTATACATATGTAACAAACCCGCACGTTGTGCACATGTACCCTAGAACTTAAAGTATAATAAAATAAAATAAAATAAAATAAAATAAAGACACTTATGCCTCATAGACATTTAGTTTCATAATATTAATTATGTGTATTCCTTGAAAAAATAAGCAGTTATTTTTGGGATGATCACTGAACTTAGACACTCTGCCTATTATATCACCATCCAGTTTTTTCAAGTAATAAACATTTAGTTTTTCTGTGAGAGTCTTCCATATAATTTGAGGTTTTAAATACACCCTAATCACATTATATTCAATGTCAAAAATATTTATGAGTTGGTAAAAATACATTCAGAAATATTCTGAGTAAACACCTCATCTAGATCAGAAACGACCTTTATTGATTAGCAGTTAATTGACTTTTGTCTTTCTATCTAATCAACAACACTGATGACCTTTGGAGAATAAGAAATAAACTATCAAGCATATTCTTGATGTCCTTTAAACAATGTTTTTTCAAATAATCTGTTTTAGTGAAAAGGCAATGCCCCAGTAAAACTCTATAATTAACAGAAGAATTGATTTATGATTTATTTTCTTAGTCCTTGAATAATGTCTTTTTTATGTACTTGCAAGCAGGCATGCTACATTTTTATTCCTTTCTAAAGCCTAGGAAATTAACAGTTTGGTGTGCTACATGACCTGAAATTAATTTGTATATCATCAAACAATTATTACCTAGTGACTTCCAGTACAGTGAGTAATTGTTTATTTTACTGCCTATTCAGTAATTACAGTGTTAGTGAGCCTTTAAAAATATCTTTCATTTTTTTTTCATTCTTTATCTTTTAAGAAAAAATAATTTAAAAGAAATTATTCACTGGATCTATGTTGTCAAAATACTTAGATAATTTTTCTGGTCACAGATCATTGACCCAATATTCTGGAGTCATTATGCTCATTGGACTCTATTAGATGCCAGACATATGTGGTAATAGCTCAATTCAGCCCTCAAAGTGAAGAAACAAATTTTCAGTCTGCCTGTAAAGATAAAGTACATAAGGGTTTAATCAAACACATCAAGTGAGCATAGCCAAAATCATGTGTAGTGCTTCAAGCTTGAGATAAAATTTTGAGTCACCTTCTACCTCATTTACAGCTTCCCCTTCTTATGTCTAATATCACATAGTCTCAAACATACCAACTGAAATAGACATTCAGCATTTATTTTATATATAAAGGAGAATATTTAGCTCCTAAACAGAGTATTTAGCTCCTTTTACTCATGACTATTGCCTGAGTTAGGGCTACACCCACAGTATCTTGGAAACACACAAGGAATATGGAAAACATATGGTGAGTTAGGTTTATGTATCAATTTTGAGTGTGTCAAGAGAACTTTATAAATATCTTATAGTAGAGATAAACCCAAGTTTCTCCAAGCTCTGATAGCCTGAAGATATTTTGATGGATAAAAGAGGTTCATATTAAGTCACAATAGTATCTTTTCTTGTTCTGCTTTTGCTTCCAAATTATGAGACCTCTTTTTCCATTGAAAGACATTTTGAATATTGCAGATAGTACTCAAGGACATATTGGCAACTATTCTTCCTAATTAATATTCTCTATCCTATACTAACCAACTTTCATGGAAATCTTTTCTCTTGGAAAGTTATCACCAGGAATTTCAGATTGTTGATATAATAGTTCTAGTTCCTGCTGCCATATGTTTCACCATAATGTCCTTGGACTTCCCACATTGCAATATATTTGTTAATCTTCTGAGGGCAGGAATCATATCTCCAAATATATTAAACTCTTATAAACCCAATGTTAAGTACAATACTTAAACAGTATTTTAATGAAATTGTATTAAATTGAGATTGTATGCTTTATTTTTAATTGAGAAATGCAAATCCTAATTACATTAGAAAACATAATGGTTTAATATATGTAGACATTGTGGAATGGCTAAATAAAGCCATTTGATACATGTATTATCTCATATATGTATCCTTTTTTGTGGTGAGAATATTTAAAATCTGTTCTCTTAGCAATTTTCAAGTGAACTGTATACTCTTATTAACTGTAGTCAACATGACATAAAATAGTTCTCTTGTAAATCAACGTTGTCTATCTTCTGTTCTCTTCAATACTAGGGTGGATTATAGATCTTATTCCTCTGCTTGTGCTGTATTCAGGCACCTGGATTTCAACCATCCCCTTAGATTCTATGTTAATAACAAATATCCTGTGTTAATAACAAATATCTAGGAGCAATACTTCTTTATCTAACTTTTTCCAGTCTCTCTTTTTAAGGCCTCTGGCATAAATATCACTGTTCCTTGTTTGATATGAAACATTTTTTCCATGAGGACAAGAGGGAGGGACTATTTCTAAACATAATAATGAAAGTTAGGTCACAAATGTTACTTCCAGAGAAGGAACACTATTTCCTTCACAGGGGTAAAGACAGACTTTGAAGCAGCCCAAATACATAAAGTGAAATTGGTCTCTGGTTAAAATTTCATGAAGATTCTTGGGCTCTAGAACATCAAATGTCATTGAAATGAAGAGGCCCATTGCATTTCACTTTTGGATTCCTTAAATATATTAAAAGTATTTCTCTATGATGTAATTATTAAACATTGTTTCTATGCTATAAAATATCAAAAAAATACTTTTGTAGTGACTTGGAAAATGAGTTATACTGCTTCACAGATTAGAGTTAGTTTAGGATATTACTTAGTATCTATGCATAGTTTTTTTACACATCAGTGGAGATACTTGTGAATGTAGCAGACAAATTGAAAAGCATACGATCTTTATATTGTCCTTAAGAAGTTATAAAAGGTATACATACCATGTGATACTTATATAAGCATTAGGAAACTGAGAACAGAAGATTTTTTTCCAGTTTTCTTATCTGACTTCTATTCTAATGAAAAATCATTTTGTTTCTGTTTTTCAAAATTCTAGCACATGCTGTTTCTTTATTACATGTTCAGTTTTTATTATTTGCTTTTGTAACCAGTATCTGACAATTTTCAGAATGATTCATTGGTGCACCAACTAATGGAGTTGGAGCAATCATCATTATGACCCACAAGGTTTTTTGTTGTTGTTGTACCTGAATATAATAGACAGATCAATCTTTTTATATTTTAAAGTACTTTAAACAATTACAGTCCTAACAATTTTTAGTGTCCAGATTATCTCATCTTTTATCTAATAGAAACCACTTAAATTTGGCTCCTGGGTACCATGGATACAATCCCATTAGTCTTGTTCAGCTTTCATTTTGCAAATGTTCTGATCCAAACCTAGAATCAGGTATTGTTTCTGGTGGAAAATGGTACTAAGAAATATCCGAGGCCTTCAACTTTCTTGTCTCTTTTGGGTTGGAATAGCTCATAAGATTTTTCAGTAGGCAGACTTAGGAAATCTCTGTGATGGCGACAACCCTTTCTTCACGATGTTAATACAGTTTATGGACGTGTCCTTGCTTGAAGCTGAAGATGCAGCCTTTGGAGTAGAGTCATGAGTCAGCAAAGAAGTTGATAATAAAAGCAAACCTTACATGCTTTGACAGATTCAAGAGTCCTGTCATGCTCCATCACATACAAATGACAGAGGGAGCAACATAATTGACACCGAAGCAGTTGAATATAACTGTCTTGTTTATAAGATCATATTGATGAATGAGACAACACTAATAGACACAATTTATGTAGATGAGATAGGATTGTTTTAGCAGCACTGTCCATATGGTACATTTGTATTAAAGGAGAAGAAATGCTTGGTCTCAAATCGTCAAAGGACAGGCTGACATTAATGTTCAAGGTTAATTTAAGACATTAAGCTAAAATTACTAACACAATATTATAAAAGTGTCTAGGTTATGAAAGAAATGACCAAACAAAAATTGCCAATTATTTTGAGGTAAATTCCAAAGCCTGGGTGAGGAAAGAGGTTTTTCTTGTCTATGTAAAATAGTGTTTATTTCCTTCATAGTGTGTTGTTACACAACAAAAAAGATTAAAAAGAAAAAAAAAAAAAGGCCTTGCTCAACATTGGCAATTCTCTTGAACACATGGCCAGTTTCATTCAGTATAGTTATAATTTTAAATATGTTTTCTTATTCTGAATATGGTATTATAATCCATGGACCCGAAAGGTAAGGCACATTTGCTTATCACTAAGATGCTATCTTCCTTTATGTATAGGCCAACAAAAGTGCCACTGTGGGTCTTGGGAAAAGATTTGACTTGTAAATAAATCTCTAGGGTTTATTGGAAAGGCTCAGCAAGAGTTTTCTCCACAGATAATAAATGCTGTATAGAGGAAATGATTCCTGTGCCCTGTCTCCATTTCCAAGACCCTAAAAAGATGGCAAACACAGGGATAAAAGTGTTGTTTTAGGTTAAAAAAAAGTTGATACAAAGATGTAGACAGGTTTGGAAAAGCTCATCTCTAAAAAAGTAACAACTACTGAATTTGTCTCATCGGAATGTGCGATGACAATGAAGCCAAAAAGGAGCAGCCAATCAAACTACTTACAATTTATAAGAGTGCCTGAATTGTATTATGCATTATTAAATTTTACTTGAGAGGTAACAGATATCTTTCATTAACAGACTAAAAATTACTACAGGAATTTTTCTTTTTTTAAGTTGTAATTTTTTCTGCCCTTAAACAAATAAATTTATTGGTGACCATTACAGGCATGCTATATTACAAATGTAATATTATGATACCGAGTAGAAACGGTACATATAATTGCATATACCACAACTCTTTGATAACACTCATGTATTTACTGGCTAGAGATATCTCATTTTATATGCAAAATTGATTAATTACATTTATATGTGTGTATGCATGTGCATATAAAGATAGATGATAGATAGATAGATAGATAGATAGATACATAGATCAATTGATAGATAGATGCTGGTGTATTTTAGTCATGTTCTAGGGTTTTTCTTGGTGGGAAAAGTATTTTATATATATATATATATAAAATTTATATATATTTATATAATAAAATATATATATTTTATTTATATAATATTAAATATATATTATATAATATATATATTTATTTATATAATAAAATATATATATATTTTATATATATATATATATTTCATTTTACCGTAGTTGAAAAAGGTTTCTGGTCATTTCTCCCTCCATGTTATTTTCTCTTTTATGCTCTATAGCATACATTTATTCTATTTATAAATAGAAAATTTATTACAATTTTAAATTAATTTCTGCTTTACCTTTCCACAGTTTCCTTTTGAGACCATATCTAAACAAATATGTTTGATTATACCTCTCTTTAGAACGTATGATGTAGTATGCTATAAACTCTCCTTGGCAATATATTTTTTTACTAACTTTTTCTTTTTTTTGCTAACTTATGTTGTGAAACTCCTACCTAACAGAATAGAAGATTATCCTCATTCTTTTGTTCTTAAATATTTGCTTGGTAAATATATCATAATATATTTATTAAGTTCTCTAATTTTATATATTTGCAATATTGTTATGTGAGCAATTAGGCCATTAATTACAACCTCATTTTATGTTTTTGGTATTGTATCTTTGGGGTAAATTCCTGGAAGTGAGATTTAGGTTCAAGCATATATAAAATTTCTCTAGTTACTGCAGAATTTCCTTCAGCTGAGTGTACACTGCTAACTTTCAACCATTGACAATAACATCTATCACCTATTAGAAATTCTATGATGAGCACAATTTGGCTTCTATGATTTTATTCATGACAACATTAATGTAAAGATCAACTTTTGAGCAAGAAATTAGGACTCTTTTCTGGTTTTCTCAAGTTCAATTTTCTGTCATAGCAGTGATCAACCAGCTCTAAAACATCTAGATTAAACTTACCTTCAAAAGATTGACCTTTAAGTTTCTTAACTTCCTTAACTTCTTTGACTTACTTTTTCCAATTCTCTCATGTTCCCCATCCAAATCACTTTGCTTCATTTTCTTAAATATTATTTTTTTCTGTTACTTCAAATTCCAAAACTCCTTTAACTTCCATCAATATATTTCTCAAATCACCTGACTGAATTCTCTTTATCTTATACAATTCCTAGGTTATCCTGATGTAAGTCACTATAGATTTGTGTTATACTATCCCAGCTGGATCTTATAAAAGTACTCAGCATACTTCTCTTTTATAAATGCACAACATTGTGTAAAAAGTGCATGCCTTGGAGTTGGACAGCTGCCTGGGCTTGAAATCTGGTCCCATCTACTGACTGATTGCCTTCTGGTACTATACTTAGATGTTCTAAATTATTCTTCTGCTTGTTGCTTCATCAATGTCTCTCATTTTAATTTTTAGCTGTCTCTAATATTTTCTTCTGCTCTCTTGAATGTTTACATGACAATTGCTTTAAAAAGCAAAGAAGATACAAAACAGTTATTCGAGTGATGATTGAGTTAGTACTACTTTCTAATCCCATAATTATTAGTCAGAATGTTCTCATACCACTCAAAAAAGAGATTTTTTTTCTCTTTATACCCTCTATGTTACACTTTCACTTTGTAATAATATTTGCTTCTAGAATTGTCTATTTATCCAGGCTTCCATACTCTATGTTCTAATTCTGCATTCCTAAGTTTTGATGAGTATTTACACTTAACCATACCATTTTAATTTCAATTTCAATTTCAATTGTATGGTTAAGCGTTGTCCTATTATTAAACTGGAATAACTATATTTTCCTATCCATTTTTTCCCTCACATCCTTATTTTTATATGTTATCATTATTCTGCCTGTCACCTTAGATTTAATTTTTTTCTTTATATCCCATACAATCATTTACTGTGTTCTTCAACTCCTTTATTCCACACAAATTTTTCATCCACTTATTAATCAATTCATTATTTAGTAAATATTCATTATGAAAATATTCTATTCCTATCATTTATGTTAAAAATACTTTAAGAATTAGAGGACCAGTGATGCAGATCCTCCATCATAGAGCTTAAAACAGAGTGCAGAAAACAAATAAGCATCAAAATGAATACAGTAAAGGACATACAGGATTTGGAAAGAACAAGCCAATACTGCCAGCATAGGCTATGAGGGTAGGACCTTTTGAGAAAAAAGAAACTAGCTTTTAAATTGAGAACTGAAAGTTTAGTAGGACTTAACCAAGTGAAAAGGAGAGGAAAAAAGTGTCTTAAGGAGAGAGAACTTCGCTTATAAATGTACAGAATCAAAAAGGAACACGGTAATATTGAGAGGAAATAAAACAATTTTTAATGATTGGGACATGATAGGAAAGGGGAAATGGTCAAATTTAAAGCTAAATAGGGGTTGGAGAGGGATAGAAGGGATAGAAAAAAAAAACAGATAAAGGGGATATTATGACTAGGGTAAGATTTTTTTTCAGGTTTATATTATGGTAGATGCTGGGAGATGACTTGATCAGCTCTTTATTTTTAAATGCATCTTAGTCTCAGTAAAATGCAGACTATAAATTAGGCAGATCAGTTATGATATTCTTGGATACATATCTCAGAGTTAAAGAAGCCAATGACTAAATTTTGGGGTTTGTATGATAGGAGATAAGAAAGAAACAACTTGCTCAAAAGCTGACACTGAAATTGTGCCCCAAAGAGTAAGAAACCAGTAACTAGCAGAAATTCTTGAGTGTGCAAGATAGCAGACGATGAACAACTTGCAGAAATGTTAAAACTCCCTCTGCTTGTGAGATCAAAAGAAAAATGGTTGGAACAAAGATGACCAACAAAATTTTGCACAGAATGAG
The DNA here is from genome assembly GCF_049350105.2 of Macaca mulatta. Lineage (NCBI taxonomy): Eukaryota > Metazoa > Chordata > Mammalia > Primates > Cercopithecidae > Macaca > Macaca mulatta. Next base: position 58,460,717 of record NC_133422.1, read on the forward strand.
CTTGCTGATGTCACAGCCTGATTTCCACTGCATGTTTCATATTAATTCCCCTCAAATTTGGACAAGCAACCCATGAAGTAGTATGAAGAAATCACTGCACATGCCCAAGGACTTTCCAGACCTCTCCTTTCCTTCCCTTAATCTCCCACTCATCTCAGAACCCACCAGCTGAACCTTTTATAATAAAAATACTGCCATGAAGCTAGCCCAAGGAGACAGATTTGAGTTTGACTCCTTTTCTTTTTAAATCGACTTTCAACTAAAGTGTTTCTTTTCTCAAAAAACCTGGTGGCATAGTGTTGGCATTTAGTGCATTGGGTAGTGAGTCTGTTTTGTTTAATAACACTCTTAACAGTCACAAAGTGATAAATGCTACATGAAATTTATCTGAAATAAGGTAGTAATACTTATGATGTAAATATAAACAAACAAAAAATACAACAATAAAACGATTCCCTTGAACTATGAGCATAGGTTGCAAAATGATGTCTTGGGGGCCAAATTCAAAGTTTTATAGGAACACAGGGCCACCCATTAGTATATGTATTGTCTACTGTTTCTTTCACACTACAATGGAAAAGTAAAGTTATTGGAACACAGACTATAAATCTTAAAATATTTACTATGTATCCCTAAGGAAAATGTTTACCAACTTTCTTAATCCATTTTCTGTTACTTGTAACAGAATACCTAAAATCACATAATTTGTAAAGAAAGGAATTTACTTTTTAGTGTTCTGGGGATTGAATAGTCCAAGGTTGAGGAGCCACATCTGCTAAGAGATTTCTTGCTGGGGGGTCTCTCTTGAGAGTCTAAAGATGGCATAGAATAGCACATGGAAAGGGACTGAGTGTGATAGCTCAGGTTTCCCTTTCTATTTTTGTTTCTTCTTATTTTTTTATTTTTATTTTTTTTTGAGACAGGACCTTGTTCTGTCTCCCAGCATGGAGTGCAGTGGGGAGATCACTACTCACTGCAGTCGCTTCCCACTTTGAATAAAGCCACCAGTCATACAGCTGTGATACTCCATTAGTGCATTAACCCATTATTCCACCAATCCATGATTGGATTAATGTATTTATGAGGCCAGAGCCTTCATGACCCAATCACCTCTTAAAGGTCTCACCTCTCAATGATGCTACATTGGGGATTAAGTTTCAACAGGAGTTTTGGAGGGGCCAATCATTCAAACCATAACAGTCAGCCCTTGGTCCTTCAAAACTTATGTCCTTCTCACATACAAAGGTATTTATTTATTTTTATTTATATTCCCATAGGCCCAAAGTTTTAATTCATTCCAGCATCAACCCAATGGTCTAAACTCCAGAGTCTTACATGTGAAATCAAAGCAAGTTATCTACTTTTAAGAAACAGTGGCAAGATAAGCATAGAGTAGATCTTCCCATTCAAAAAGGGAGAAATGGGCCTAAAGAAAGAGGTTCAAGGTCCCAAGAAAGTCCAAAACCTGAAGGCAGACACTAAACCTTAAAGCTGGAGAGTGATCTCTCTTTGTTCCATATCCAGCATCCTCCACACACTGGTGAAGCATTTGGGCCCCAAAGGCCTGAGGCAGCCCCACCCCCACAGTTTTCCTGAGTTTAGCTCATGCCTCAACTTTCCCAGATTAGCACTGTACCTTTGTAATGCTACAGTTCTGAGTTCTTGGTGGTGGTCCAGATTCTGCAGCTCCACTCAGCATTGCCCTGGCAGCGGTTCTCCGTGGGGGCTCCACCCCAACAACGAGTCTTTGCCTGGGCGCACAGCCTGTTCAATACATCGTTTGAAATATAGGCAGAAGCTGCCATCCCTCTATAGCTCTGGCATTCTGCGGGGCTGCAGAATCAACACCATGTAGACACCTTCAAGATTTATGGCTGCTACCTCTTGGAGAGGCAGGTCGAGTGGCCTGCCTCTTGAAGGGCAGTTGAGGTGGCTGAGGGGTGCTGCACTGGAGTGCAGGGGGCAGAGGCCCATGGGGGCCTTGGGTAACCAGATCATTTTTTTATTCAATTTTAGGTATTAATAATATAAAGTTGTAATAATATAAATAATGTACATTATTTTAGATTCACAAATTCAAGTAAATGGGTAAATAACAGTAAAATGAATTTTATGTAAGCAAAGGAGTTTTACAAAGTTTGAGTCAATATTTATGGAGCTTTGATGAGAATTTTCTGTTTTGTTTTACTCAGTAATTATTCCTTACAAGATTCTACAACTTGGCAAACTAAGATTATTATTCTATAATCAAATACAGTAGATTATTACTCAGGCAATTTGATTTCTACATTGTAAAATAGGAAGAGAAATGTGTATATGTTTGGAATATGTTATCAGTAGTTCCATTTTAACTTTAAATAATCGTTCTGCATTTCTTTATTCTTGCCAATATAACATCCTTTATGTGACGTGTAATGACAAAATACATTTATCATCTATTTTTATTTGTAAATATTTCAGAATACACTTGTTAGATAATATTCTTGCAATTTCCATGTTCAAAATACCAGACAAAAATATTGAACCAAGGCTGCTCATATACCTGGTGGATAAAACATTGACTATGATACTTCATTTATTTCTAGGAGATCTTAAATTAGCAAGGAACAAATTTACTATAGATCAATAGTTGAAGTGATAAAATAGATTATAGATGTTTCATGAAAAAAGAATAAAAATTAAAGTAAGTATGGATGGAGATTAATGTTTAGAGAAATGAACTCTGATCATTTTCCAAGATTAAAAATTTCATCAAAAGAGAATTCAAACATTTTCCTTTTCGTCTCCCTCAATGGAACTGAATATTTTCACTATTCAGTCTAAGTCACAAGTACTATTACTCTGCATTAAACTCCAATCTGTTTTGAGGTGGATACTGCTTTCTCATTAACCTCTTGTAGTGCAAGGCTTACAAAATCACCAATTGATTTGAAGACAAGGAAGGCAACATCATCCTCATTCCCCTCATCTGTTGTTTCTCAGGAAATTTGTCTCAAATCCTAAATGCCTTTACAACCTGCAACTTCAATTTTTTTTAACTTCTTTATCTCTGTAATATTGCTGCAAACTTTACTGACTTCTCTTCTCTTTTCTGCCACCTTCTATCCTCTCAGTTACCCTTGAGATTCACTGCATGCCAAAATAGGAAAAGGCACAGAGAAGAAAAACATGACACAAAATGTTGGGCTCACCAGGATAGAGTCTCTTGCTCCCTAGAATCTTGGCTCCTCAGGCTCTGGTTGCCTTAGCAGCACTTGGAAGCCTCCAAACAATTTTTATTTTTTGGATTTGTATCCAGGTTTTCTGGGGAAACTTTATGTGCAATAAGCTAGTAGACACATAAAAGATATAATTCTTTATTGAAATTTAAAATCAACTCTTTATAGTGTATAGATTTTGGTCACATCAGAGCATTAATCCAACACATGCATATATGTGACTGCTCACTCCAGCAATTTTGGATATATTTTGAAGGTAGAGCCATTGGGATTTGCCCAAGGAAAGGATGCAGAAGGTTCAAGAGAAGAGCCAAGAATGATAAAGCTTTTGCACTCAGCAACTACAAAGTTGGCATTGCATTTCCTTAAAGGGGCAAGTCTACAGGAAGAGCTCTTGATAGGAGGAAATCATGCAGGTGGATGTATGAATCTGAGATTAAGAAGACAGACCTGGGTATACATATGAATCTAGGAATAAACTAATTTAATTTCAATGTATGAGATATATAAATGAATCTCTTTATTGATTTTAATCTCATAATAACCCAGGTACATGTAATCAAAATAGAAGTCAGAATTGTGAGACACCTTTCTCTGAAGCCCTCCTAAATAATGGCTGTTTTTGACATTTCTCAAAAGAAGACATTTATGTAGCCAACAGACACATGAAAAAATGCTCATCATCACTGGCCATCAGAGAAATGCAAATCAAAACCACAGTGAGATACCATCTCACACCAGTTAGAATGATGATCATTAAAAAGTCAGGAAATAACAGGTGCTGGAGAGGATGTGGAGAAATGGGAACACTTTTACACTGTTGGTGGGATTGTAAACTAGTTCAACCATTGTGGAAGACAATGTGGCAATTCCTCAAGAATCTAGAACTAGAAATACCATTTGACCCAGCCATCCCATTACTGGGTATATACCCGAAGGATTATAAATCAGGCTGCTATAAAGACACATGCACACATATGTTTATTGCAACACCATTCACAATAGCAAAGACTTGGAACCAACCCAAAGGTCCATTAATGATAGACTGGATTAAGAAAATGTGGTATATATACACCATGGAACACTATGCAGTTATAAAAAACGATGAGTTCATGTCTTTCGTAGGAACATGGATGCAGCTAGAAACCATCATTGTCAGCAAACTATCGCAAGGACAAAAAGCCAAACACCGAGTGTTCTTACTCATAGGTGGGAACTGAACAATGAGAACACTTGGACATAGGAAGGGAAACATCACACAATAGGGCCTGTCATGGGGTGGGGGGAGGGGAGAAGGATAGCATTAGGAGATATACCTAATGTAAACGATGAGTTAATGGGTGCAGCACGCCAACATGGCACATGTATACATATGTAACACAGCTGCACATTGTGCATATGTACCCTAGAACTTAAAGTATAATAAAAATAAAAATAAAAATAAATAATGGCTCATTTTTTTTACATTTTGCAACATTTATGACTTTAAGACTGAAGATAGAGTAGATTATTTCTTAATTCTCATTGTTGCTTTCAATCTCACTTTCCTTTGCCCAGCTCTCTCTCCTTTTTAACTTATTGTCAGCATCTAATTCTAGCTAAGTCAACTCTCCCATCTGTTTTATGGTAGCTCCCATGTGAATAAATGTTGGTAGGGGGAAGCACGAACCATAATAACTGACTTTGCTTTTATTTCATGATCATACCAAAAAAAATAGGATGCTATTTTTATCTAGCAAAATGTAACTACATTTCTCAAGCACAGTGGTTACCTGTTTTCCTAGCTAAACATTTCACAGTGTATACTTCCTCAATATTTTACTACTTCCTTATCCTAATTCTCAGATTTCTAATTTAACATCTGCCTAAGAACATATGCTTTACTGCTTGTTACTATATGTGAGCTTCTATCCAAGGCACTCCTTGGATATGTTTTTGCTTGTGAACTAGGTTGCATCTCCTCTTACCTTCAAATGTATGGGTCCCGTGATTTCATAGTTTCTATTCTGTATCATCGGCATTCCACCCCCCAATATTCCCCTTATGCATAAAAATGCTCTTCTTTCTTGTTTTTATTTAAAATCTTTCTTAGCTGCAGTTCCTAATTTCAAAAACTTGCCCTAATATTTGCTGTTATTTTGATGTTTCTTCCTGCTCAATCTGCATAAAGTCTCTATCACCTTATTTTCCTTTCTATCTAAATCTGCACTAATCAGGAATTTCTCCTCAAACTCCAGTTAAATTCTTCTTGTCAAGGTCATGAAGGACCATCATATTGTTTAATCCAATAGCTAATTCTTAATTTTCATCTTAAAGGAGCTTTCAGCAGGTTTTCAGATTGTTGTCTACTTCCTCCTTCACACATGTTCTTTAGTTAGCTTCCAGGATACCATGTCCACCTGGTTTTCATCCAACTCAAGGGGCCAGTTATAAGTCCTGCTATCTATTTCTCTTTACCTCGATCACTTTATATTATACTGATGCATGGATCAATGTTGAGGGTCCACGTTTTTTTCTTTTGAGCTAGATATTTCCTATGCGCTAATCCACATCCAATATTCATCCCCCAGCACTCTGCTCTGTATCCTGGAAAGCCAGTCAGGTAAAGAACAACCAAATATTGCAAATGGGTAAAAGATTTGAGTCACAAAAAATACATCAATTATGCATAATTACATATAAAGATACTCAGCATCATTAATCAAAAAAAGAATTATAAATGAAAATCACAATGAGTTACCACTGGACACATATTGGAATGAAGTATAGGCAAGGCTGAGGAATACTATAATTCTCATACACTGTTGCTGGGATACAAATTGATACAACCACCTTGGAAAACATTCTCTGACATTCGACGTCTAGGTATTTACCCAAGATAATGAAAGCATATGCCAGCACAAAGATGTGCACAAAAATGTTTATAACAGATTTGCATGTATTATCCAAAATCTAAATATAACCCAAATGTCCATAAGTAGGCAAATGGATAAACAAAGTTTGGAATATTAATATAGGAAGATGCTATTCAACAATTAAATAAACTAAACGTTCAATCTATGCAACAATATCAATGTATCTCAAAATAATTAAGCTGAGTTAAAAGGAGATTGAAAAAAATATTATATATTTTATTATTCCATTCATATAGATTTCCAGAAAATACAAATTTATTTTTAACAACAGAAAATATATCAGTTGTTGCCTAGGTACAGGGGGAGTACTTGCGAAGGAATGGTTTGGAAAAATCATGAAGAGACATGAGAAAAGTTTTGGATTTTGTGTATATGTTCATTGTCCATATTTTGATGATGCTCCTACATGTGACTATGTCAAAATTTATCATTGTTTACTTAAAATATGTAAAATTTGATAGCATGTTAAACATTCTGCAATAAATTTTTTCAAAATGTCAATGGCTTATATTTTACATATTCTCACCAGAAAAAAATAAGTATGTGAGGAAACACATATGTTACATAGCTTGATTTAGCCTAATTTAGCTGTTCCACGAGGTACGCATATGTCAAAACATCGCATTGTACATAATAAATGTATACAAATTTTACATGTCTATTAAAAAATAAACTTGATATAGCCTAAAATTTCGGTGGTTTAATTGAGGCTAGATTGTTAAATCCGAAGAAATGCTCTCAAAGAATACTTCTCAGTAGTGTTAATTTCATTTATAAATGTGAGATTATGTATTTATACACACACATACATCACTAATTTTAGATATGCAAATATGATCATTAAAAATTATAATTTAAATTGTTTATTTAGAATACAACCAATTTTCATTTCTCTGACAACTCTTCCCCACCCCTAGAAATGCCCTATGACAACCATGACCTTTTTATCCGTGGCCATAACTGAGGGAAGAAGGCACCTGATCCAAACTAGACCAATGAGAGTCTGTCTTAAGAATTTGTATTAGAGTCTGAGAGATATCTATGGTTCTTCCTTAATGACTTCTTTGTGGGACTCCCATGTTGAGCTGTGCATGTAGAGAAACGAAGAAAGCTAACCTGCAGAGAAAGAGACACATTGATCTCTGTTTAGATAAGAGATATGACAGAATGCTATTCAACCCTATTAAAAGAATCTGAAGTCACATGTACCTTGAGACAGAAGAGCCTAGTCTAGTCTAGTCTCAGGAATTTGGATCATATGTGAATGAACTATAATTTATGTTTTTATTTAAATAATATATTTCACTTCCCCCCACCTTCCCTCTTCCCTTCCTTCCTCTCATTCTCCCTGTACTTTTCCCCCAAATAAAGTTGAATAAAATTCCTGTTATTTAGAAAAAATGACTCCAAGGAAAGAATTTTATTTTCACAGAGCTCATTAAAAGTCAATTTCCTTAATATATATGATAATTTATAATCAATTACATTTGTGTGTATATATACATGAAATACATATATTTCAGGAAATGTATCTATATATTTTATGAAATGAAGAATTTCACGTTTTAGCCATTCTCTTTTTCAGATGCCAAATATTCAAATAAGAAATCCCACTTGGATTCAGAATAGGTTATAAGACAATTGCCAAAATGACCAGTAAAATTGACTTGGATAATAGTCTTAAAAAATATATATATATGTATATATGTGTGTGTGTGTGTGTGTGTATATATATATATATCAATCATACAGATTAGTGTATCTTGCCTTTTCTCACTGGTCTGTGATGGAGAATAAACAATGATCTGCTTTGAGAAAACTGAAGAGATCACTATGCAACCTATAACTGTAACAAAATTGCACATGTACCCCATACATTTATACAAATAATAATTTAAAAAAAAACTGAAGGGATGGTTTACATTCATTGGAGGCCAACGTGGCTGTGGTCCTCAATATGCAAAGACCAAATTTCAGTCGATAGCAGCATCTGCCAAACTTTAAGGAAGCTGAAAAAGCCAATGTCCAACACTTTTCTATGTAGAGAACTTATCTAGTCTTTCCTTTTCTTAGAAGGTGCTGATACTATCATTTTTAATAGGCATATGATGAAAACATATTGGATGCCAACTTATACATAACAATATATAGATTTTTCTAAGCATTTTTTTCTTTCTTCTCAAAGAGGATGTGCAAAACTCTAACCTACTGCCCAATTTCAGCTTTCTGTTTTATGGATCTGTCCCCTAGGCTGCATGACAGTTTTGCTGAAATTGAGCCAATGCATCTCAGATGATCACACACAGGGTGGTCTGTCTGCTGCTTTCACTTTCCAAACATCCGTGACTATGTGAAATTGTTTTGTGTTGTGCTAGCATCATCTTCTGCCCAAATGCCTGTGGCTTCCCTATTTCATCTCATCCTTCAACAGCTGTTTGGGATTCTCTCCTACAGTCATTGCCACCTTTACTTATGAAAAGTTCCCACCGTTTGCAGATTCTTTCTCTAATCCTACTGGCTAAGTGATTCAGCTGGAGAGCATAAACCTTATCTTTTTTATCTTGGCACTCTGGGAGTCTTGTAGAAGTGCTGCCTTTTGTACAAAAAGAGGCATAAAATAACATTTGGTGCATTTAAATGAATTTTATATTTTGGATATGAAGAAGAGAGAGCAAACTCTTTTCTTCCAAATGTGTTTTCTATGCCTAAAATACTCTGGTGAGGAACAAAGGTGATTCAGGATTCTTTGAGAGTTAAGAAGTGAAATCATTATACATAAGTTTTATGGTCACCCGATTAATCTCTAAACAAGTTGGTAGACAGTAAACACAACCTGGAGTATATTAGAAAAAACATTTTTGGAGACACTGTAGTAAATTTAACAAAGATTTGAGTTAGAAGACCCATATATTAAACTAGACCCTGACAAAAAGCTGTACTGGAGCTTGTCTTGATGTATCCCATGGTCATAATATAAAAACTTAGAATCCTGGCATGCAAAGTCTCCCTCAAATTTCCTGGTCCCACTCCTCCTTTGATAATAATTCCCCTTATTTTTTTTTCCCATAAATGACACCTTTAGAGCCTCTCTTAAACTTCATAGAAAAATCATGCTTCCTGGTTTCAACTTGCTTATAATCCACTTAGACGGATTTGGATATATTTACCCCTCAAGAAAAAAAAAAAAAAATGGGTGTTCATTTCAGGTGCACTCTGAAAATTTTTTGGCTTCTGTTTTTAGATTTTAACAATAAAAATTTGTTCTTCATAAAGCCTCTCTCACTTCTGTTCCCAGTGCCATTCCCTACTCCATTCCAAAAAAGAAAACTCTTTTACTCTGGGAACTGCTGTTTGTGTATGAACAATAAAAAACTTAGTTATGATGTTGTTGGCACTTACCAATAAAACATTGCCTCTCAATTTTTTGGTTTTCTTAGGAGCAGGGCTCAAACAGGCAAGCTTCCTTAGCATAGATTACTCCGTTACTGTATACTATGTTGAAAAATGGGAAGATTTTCAGAAAGTCCTTTTGACGATTCTTCCAGTCCTCAAATGATAGATATTTCCCTAATGATTACACTTGTCTCTAGGCCTGAAGTCTGAATTATGTGTCTATATGATAAAAGGTAGGAAGTCTGTTTTGATAGTCTCCAACAAAGAAAGCATTTAAAGACAGATGTACTCTAGAGTTCAGGTTTCCCCACAGAGTAACTCTGTGACCTTGAAGAGCTTACTCAACTTCTCTAATTTTCTCAAAAAATAATAGTGCTTATTTTATTACAAAAATTAAATGGGATCATGCATAAACATACTTTGAAGCTCCTGGCATTTAATAAATGCTCAAAAATTTGAGCAACGCATTGAATTAACACTAAAAATACTGAAAATTTTCAGGGCTTCATTGACACATTGATTTATTGATGAGGACTTTGTGTATTACAAAATGTAGTGAAAACATAATGTAAAAAAAATACAGTTTCTGACTACAAGAATATATAGACTGGAAGGGGAGGTAGGCAAATGAATAACATATTACACATTGATGGCCATAATTCTAGAGATAGATATGTATCAGACTGTGTAAGGATAGAAAAAGAACACTTTAATTACAGGGGAGGATGAAAGTAACAATTACACTGAGTCATTTCAAGAGAGATGATTCTTGAGTTGAATTTTCAGTAATATCTAAGGCAGATACCTCCTTCAAAAGAAGCAGAATGTGCACAGTCTCAAAGGTACCCGGAATATTTTCTAAGTCATTTAGACAGCAATTAAAACTGAGAGTCCAAATAAAATGTATGAATAATAAGACAGATTTTTGTTGTATAGAAATATATATTGTCTCACGGTTATGAAACTGGACTTTTATGTTTAATAGACTTTCACTGAAAGGCATTTACCTAAACATTAGTTGCTGAGGATAGGCAAATTACACTTTGTTTCAGTATTCTCTACTGCAAAACAGAAATAATAGTACATAGATTACATGTTGTGGAAAGTATCCATTGTAATATCATTTAAAGCTCTAAATATTTTACCTACACAAACTTGTTGGCTGTAGCCAAGATTTCTGTATTTCCAAATGCAAAGGAAGACATCCAAAACTATCATTCTAAATCTCTCAAAAACATCTCATGTAATTGACCCTCCCTCATGAGGAAAGCAATTCTTCTCTTCTAAGACTCCACCTTCCATTCTTCATATTTCTCTAATATCTCATGCTAGATGTCTTTACCGTCTTTACCTGGATTGATAGTAATATCTACTATTGAATAGTAAATAATGCTAGAAAAATGTCAATTGAGTATACTCAGTTTAGACCTAGAGCTCAAAGGAAGTGTCTGAGCTTTTGAGTATAAAGCTGTAAAGCATGTGGATCACAGGTAAAGTCATGAGAATAAAAGAGATGGGTAAGACTGAAAATGTAGAGTTATAAGTGAAGAGAACACAAAGGGATTTTCTTTTTTTCAGAACAACAAGTTAAAAGCTAAGTCCTATGAACAGTAAACAGTTTTTAGACTATAAAGTATAGTTTAAAAAGTTATTTAATGTATTACTTCTCTGTTCAGAAGAAAAAAAAAAAAACTCCATCATCAATTTCACCATAGTATTTCTTTGTATACAAAAATGATAGAATAGGGAATAATTTGTTCCATACATCTCTCACCTTCAACCACCACTATGGAAAGCTAAAGACAATGTCATCCTATCTCTCTAATCATGTTATTTGAAAAATCAATATTGCTGGGCAGTTTACTTATCATCAGCAAGAGCTTGAGATATTTCTCCAAATAATATCAAATTGTAAGTGACAGGTTGCTGTTCTTAAGACATTTGGTCTTTGTCAGACTTCCAAGGGTCAAAGTTTTCTGGCATCAGATCATAGAGAACTTGCATTATCAAATTTATAATAAGATCATTGTGATATTAATTTAGTATTTTTATTCAGATTCTTTTCATAAAAACAAAGTACTTCTGTTAAGTCATCTTGATTTATTTTTTCAGATAAAATATAGTAATATATAATAGTTAAATAAGTTTTCATGATAGACTTTTTAAAGCTTTTTTTCTCAGCAGATAAAAACATACAGATCCAAATTCTAAAGTGATCGGTTTTACATAGAAGAGTCTCATAGTCTTGCTTAACACATGGATTCTTGAATTAATTTTGGAAAAATAAGAGGCTTAAGAGAGAGAGGGGAGACTTTCTTGAACAATGCCGAGCAAGCTCTCCCAAACAGGAGATGTCCTTTCCTGTGTCTATATATATATCTGTCTATATATAAAAATATCTGTCTATATATATAAATATATATATATACACACACATACATATATGTATGTGTATATATATGTATGTATATATATCCTTATATCTGTCTATATCAATATATTTTCTTTTCTTTGGAGAATCTTCAAAACCAGACAAATAAAGGAACTTTGAGGAAATTGCGGTTATGAGGAAGTCTTATGCCCTCTAATGTTAGGGGTCTTCTAAGAAAAAGTGCGTGCATGGATTTTGTTAGTTTTTTGGTTTTTGTGGGTTTTTTGTTTGTTTTTTCAGAAATGTGGATAATGGCAACTGAAGACAACGAGCAAAGAAGGGCTGTTCTCTAGTCATGAATGACAGTAAGCCCAAAAGAGGTATATAAAGTCAAGCAGAGGGGAAATAGACAAAATCTGTGTGCATATTTTCACATATTATCATTATACTCATTGGTCTTTATTTTCTTGAGAAAATTAATAACAATATCAACAATAAAGTATTTATTTATTTTGCTGAAATTAGGCTTTTTAAAAACCAGTTTCTCTTTTGTTTTATATTTCAGCTTTCCTCAATTATTGCACATGTAAATACTGTTACTCAGAACATTTAACACAAAAAATTTGTTAAAATGACCTATCAAAATGAAATATAAAATTTTAAAGAATTACAGTTTAAACTTTTCAAATAACTCTGAAAATACAAAAAAAAGGAAGTTACAAAGACAGAAAAATTATGATTAAGCCTATTCAAACACTTTTCTCACCTTTTTTTATCACTCGTGTGTGTGTGTGCGTATGTATGTATGTATATATGTCCTTACTGGGCATTAAAACCCAATATTGAGGCTACAAAATGTACAAAAGTAAACACTACATAATCATAATTGTCAATTCATTACAATAGCACTACCACATCCTTGATGATGTTCTGGAAACGTCTTTGGTAATTATTCCATAAATTAAGTCAATTGATTTTTAAGATATTATCTTACTGGAATCTTTTCCATCATTTGTAAGAGTTGACAGTCTCTCTTCCTTAAATTGTTTATTTCATCTGTTTCCTCTCTAACATTCAAAGCATATGATTAAATGGTATGCCTCATATTCAATGCTGTTTTGCTTTGTTCTCAGCGACTTTTCTTCCTACTTTAAACGTTCACTCTAGGAGCTATCATTAACTTATTTTGGTCACTTGCATTTACAATCCAATGATTTTAAAATTATTTTCTGGGTCAAAAAATGATGAACTCTGCTCTCTTTGTCTCTTTCTCCCTCATTCTCTGTCTCTTTCTCTGTCTCTCCTGCTTCTCATTACTAAGTTTGCCCATCTGAATGTACTGAAAGCAGCTCAAAGACAGTGCAGCAATAATTTGTTCTCCATACCTTTTGTTTGTCCTATAATCATTGTATTTATGAATTACAGCTTTATTTCTTGAGTCACCCAAACCAGAAATATAGGAGCAACTGTTGGGAGTTTGCACTGCCATCTCCTCATGCCAATGGTGAAAAAATTCTGCGTGAATGTTCTTTGTAATATCTCATATGATCCTTTTATTTTCTCTGTTTATCGTATCTCCGCCTTAGTTAAACTCTAATCATTACACATTCTATTACCGTAGTTTCCAAATAGCTTTCCAAAGTCTACTATCCCCTCTACTATAATCCAGTCTTCACAGACAAGAAAAATTTAAAAAGATCTACCTAGTTTCAAATTTTCCTGTTTGGTCTGTTAGTTGACAGATCCTGAGTAAATTACTCAGCCTATTTAAGATTTGGATTGTTAGTATGAGACACAGTAACAGCTACCTTAAAACCACTACTAAGACTACATGTAATTAAGGTTGAAAAACCTATATTTATTTTGTATCCATCACTGCAGAAGGTGGTATGAATAAAATGGTGAACAGTCTAAATATGACTCATGCTATTATGCATAATATAGTCTAAGAGGGAATAACAGAAGGGAAATAAATACTATCTTGTGTGAGTACTTAAGAAGAATATCTACAAAAGGAACAAAGGAAGACACCTAAGGTAAGTTTGGTGGCAGATAAGAGAAGCTTTCCAACAGAACTAAAGTCTGTGCTGATGACAGACGAGTAATTGGACACTGGGATTGAAGAGAGATGAAGAAAGTTTGTGTCAGAGGTGTGAGACCATGTGTCCCTATCATGATCTGATAGTAGTTTTGAATGCCTGCGTCACAGAGCATGAAAGTGGGAAAATGGCAAAGACTGCGTTAGTGCAAAGCTGATACATACAGTTCAATAAATTACAGCATTTTTAAAGTTTTCTGATATACAAATCCTTTCGTTATCCTTACCAAGTTTAATTTATTTTGCTGTCCTGTATTATCAACAGGAAAATGTTTTGAGGCCTTAATCTGTCATGAAAAGCCCTCCATTCTCTCAGTCATGAATGGATTTCCAGTTTTTCTTCTCACTCCATTCCTTTCTCTCTCTGCTGTCTTCAAGGGTGGCACTAAAGGTCAGCACTGTCCAACAGAAAGTTCTGAGGTGATGAAAATCTGTATCTGCACTTTCCACTTGTAGGTGGCTGTTTAACCATTAAGCATTTGGAATGTGGCTAAGACAGCTGAAAAAATGAATCCTTATGTTAATTTAAATTGCATTTAAAGAGCCACATATAGCTAGTAGCTACTCATTTGAATGGCACAGATCTAGCAATTGTATTTGGTAGAACATTGAAAATGGCACATTGACTGAAAAGTTGTGCTAAAGGATTTAGGCTTTGGCATAGTAAATACTTTTCTTTAAAATGTATGTTTATGTGGTGTGTCTCAGAAGGTAGAGGTGATTACAATTACAGGTGAATTAGAACCCTCCTCCATGATGTTACTAAAGCTGTCTCAGTGTATGCTCTGGATGTAAAAGACCACTTGCAGTTCCCTGAACTCACTATTGCTGTTTCATATCTCAAAGACTTTGCTAGGACACATGCAACTAGAATGCTACTCCACCCCGGCCGTCTAGTAAACACACATTTATTCATCGATACAGCTCAATTGTCACGTCTTGTACATAGGTCTCTCAGGAGCACCTTAAAAATTATTTAAAATTTGTGAGATTTTTCTCTAGAATTCCCTACTGTCCTATGGCTGAAAGCATTGTTTCCCACTAAAACCACCTTTACTATTTCTGTCCTATAATTTCCTAATGTTTTTTCAGCCACATTTTCTGAATGACTTAGTATTATTAGGGAATGTATATGACATTCAAAAAGTTACAAATGATGATCTTATCATAGTCATACCAAATGTGTGCAGTATCTACTTCAGTGAATAATGCAATTGAAACTTAAACAATATGCAACTTCCGTTTAATCTCTCCCTTCAGATAAAGTTTTATTTTCATATTTTTATTCAAATTATTTTACTTTATCACATGATATTCTCATAATTTTAAAAACTTATTCAGAATATTTTAAATAGCTATAAAGGGTATAAAATGTGTTTTTATACCCTGTATTATAAAATAATTTTATTTTTTACTTAATCGAATAATTTTTGTTTGTTTTGTTTTGTGTAAGCATACTTATTTTTTCTTTTTTGTGGAAGGTGTTGCATTCAAGGAAGACAACATATTACTGAAATTTATCTCTTCTTTTGCTGGCCAAACTTGTGCTATTTTATCCTCATCTTTTAAATCTGACAGTTTGTATTTAATTTTTATCAGTTTTGTCATTCCCATTCTTTTAGCTATATGACAGCCTGAATATCTTTCCAGGGTGTATTGATTTTAGTCCTCATTTAAATATTGTAAAAATTACTATCGATTGTCTCAAGAATGATTTTTATGTACTCCCCACCCCCAACCGTCTCCTTCATTACCAGTCTCTTCATGCTAACGATGTGAGGGTGACTTTGACTGGGCGAGAGCTAAATTAAACCAGGGTCATGCTTGCCACTGTGTCCTTGGAATGCTTTTCTTTTGGCAGCAGCACTTCTATTTGTTTCCTTTGCTCTTCCTGCAGTTTTGTGCAACAACTTGTTCAAATACGCAACTATAGTACTGGGTCCAGCTTTGTATCCATGGCAGCAATTTCTGCCCTAGTTTTATCTGGCTTTTCATTTAATTCTTCTGAAAGGGAATTCATCCCTTTGTAGAGGAAACCAATGAGACACTGGTACCAGAGCCCTGGTTCCTATGTGCCAAAAACAGCATCTTGCAAAGCTGCAAGACATACGACCTTGGGGAGTAAGTCTCATTGAGTAAATTTTGCATTTCAAACATCTTCAGATATCGTCCTCCCATATTAAAGTTTTACAGGAATCAAAAATAGAAGTGGATGAATAGATATTCATTGAAGTATTTTTTCACTATTAGAGAAAAGCTCCTTTTTCCTTCTTTACACATATTTGAGTATTATTGAGTAATTTTTTTTTTTTGAGAAACTCATCATGTGCAACTTCTATAATACTAGATATAGTGTGCTGATGACAATTTGGTAGTTATGGTCAAGAAAACCTAGGGTTATTTTATAAATTCTAATAGAATTTCATAGTTCATTCTATGTTTAATTTTTATTAATCATAACTAAATAAAATCAATTCTAAAAATTTAATATTTGAAAAAAATTGTTATGGAAAATTCATGTAGTAAGGTGTTAAACTTTTTACAAGTGATACATAAACAAAAGTCATGAAAACGGTTGATGAGTTCATGTTTTTATTATTCCATGTCCAGCACCTATGCTCTAAACTAGTCATCTCAGCTTACGTGTTCATGGGAAAAAAAAAAAAAAAAAGAAGTAATAACAGAAGTCCAAGTATACTTTTTCCTTTGTATTTTTCTGCAAGTTAGTAAAACTAAGCTAAATAAAGTACCTTTTTATCTTTGGATCAGAACTCTCAAGAACTATATTTTAAAAGTTGTAACAAGCATATAAAGTAATTCAGAAATTTTCCAATCACTACATTGCCCAAGAGGAAAAATCACACATACTTTTATGCACTTCACATGAGCATAAGTTCAGATTTTTATACATATATACACAGACACAGAAAATGTGTGTCTAAAGCACAATTTGTGTTGCCTTTTATTTTGTTCATGACATTTTTTATGATTAGAGTTTCTTCCTATATTTTTGAAAATCCCAGTACATTTTGCATGTAACGTCTTACCATTCTAATTTTTAAAAAATGCATAATGACATAACCTTAAATACACAAAAACTATTTAACAGTAGTTTATTATTGGCATTAACTGATATAGTTGGACTTACATCAGTTAAAATTTTGAGAAATCCACTACTACTGTCATCCAACATAGTTGTATAAAGCCTGAATTTTTAAAAAGTCTACTTAAAAATTTAATACATGTATAAAATATACATATCTATTTTAAAAGCAACTTTTCACTTAGAATGCATAACACTGTGCTTAGTAATGTTTGTTCTTAATTTAAGTAATAAAAACAACATTAAAGCCAAGTTCTATTTTTTGAATAGCAACCAAAGGTAATATGAGAAAAGAAAATGTCACTAAATTAAATTCCTAGGGGAAAAATTTAGATTTTAATGAGAATAGAAAATGTTTGTTTCATTTAAATGATATTTTAAGAATCATAATCTCATATTTTTTATTAAATACCAAGGAGGAGGCTGGGCTTGTGTGCTTAATAATGAGATTTGTCACAAATTTAATAGGTGGTAATATCTTTAGCTGAATACATTTAAAGAGTATTTTTAACCTAATTATGCATTGATGTATTAATGCTAACTAGCAACCAGAAAAGAAGGAAAAAAAATTATAAAAAAAGACTACATTCTAACAGAAAGTTATAAAGGATTAGACTTCAACAAAAGGCAATTGTCATTCTGAAAGTGGAAAAAATCCTTTAGAAAACTCTGGACAAGATAGGTAAAAATTACAGTGTTCAAGGTAAGTAATAAAAACTGTAATTGTTACATGAGATAATTTTGTGGAGAATGGATGTGATGTGACAGAAATCATCCTGTCTTTACTGATATTCTGGATGAATACCAGTATTAATACACTGGTAAGTCCAGAGTAACTTTTTAAACATACTTCTGATGTTTTTAACCTCATTAAATTAATATTTAATTGAAATTACTTGCCTTCACTTCTCCTTTTCAAATCACAGATACCTCACCAAGCATCACTGGGCTTCCTCTGAGGTTTATCAAAGCCTTTCCAAGGAAGCATCATTCCAAACCACCAAAACAGTGAAACTGGAGGCTTTAACACATTACCAATGTAAAACAGAACCCCCTCAGTAATTCCTGAGCCTTTCTCCATTTTTTCCCAGTTTCACATCTCTCATTTCCTGCCTGTCAGTGTGTCACCTTAGTGTACAAATTAGTTTCTTCAAATTTATTTAAATAATATTACTAAATGTTATGCATATTCTGGGCTACCCAGTCCCTTTAAAAATAGGTGCTACTTTAAAATCAGCAAACATTTAATATTATATTCCCTTAAACTTTCTTTAGATTATGAATACAGAACGTGGAATTTATGGTTGGAAAAGTAATGCGATTTTTAAAATGAAACAGCAGATTACTAGGTTTACACGTACCAAGTTTTTGTTGTCTAGAAATCACAATTTATATTCAATGCAGTTATATCCCTCTCATTTTAAAATAATTGACACATCACATTAACTTCCTAATCACTCCCTAATATTCTCTATGCCTAATTAGTCCTGAATATTCTCAATGCATGCCTATGCAATTTCTAACATCTAGCTAAATTTAAATACTTCCATTAGACATCATTAGATATCAACATGCTTTTCTTCTGAAAGTTACGTCTACATTTTCATTGTTTATAACATCTTATGTGTGAATATAATATAGGCTAGTGCTGCTATAACCTGATAATGAATTATCCTAGTTTTCTAGTTCTATTTGTCCTGCTTTTTCTCTTAAAATCAAATGCGCAGTTATAAAAAAAAAAAAAAAGCCAAATAAAATATATTGGAGAAGATCCTTAAAAGGATATTTCAAAACTAAAATTCCTACAATGAGTTTACTGGACAACTAAAGTATTAGTTAACAAAACACAAGCAAAATGTCTGAAAAAAATAGGAAAACAAACTGTCTGAACTGCACAAAAACATGTCTTGAAACCCAGAGCAGTGAGTCTTTATCATTATGAACAATGAAGGATTTTGTTGAATTTTAAATGCCTCAACAATTCTATCTGTATTTTCTATGTTTTAATTAAATTATTTCAGGAAATTCTGTATAATAATCAAATAATTTCTTAATAACTACTCATTTTTTCAATTCATCATAATCTCTGTTCTCATTGCTCACATTTTACTCTTTAAATTTTTCACACTATGATTTACTTTATGACTCTTCTCTCTGGGTGTTCTCTATATGTTCTCCACACTGTCAGTATGTTCTTTATAGAGAACAGAAGAATTATGCCCCAGTGCTGGTTTAATCCTGCATTATGATTTAAGTTCTTGTCTCCTGTTCTATATCCAACTGCTGAATTTTGTATCATTTTATGATAAAATTAACCTTTTGTCCATAGTTCTTCTGTGGTGGTGATTCATTCATTGTTTTGCATCTGAGTAGGCAGAGTCTCCTTCTGGCACAACATAGGCATGGATCTTAAATAATAATGTGCATAATTGAATAATTTAATTATATACATATTCAATATGTATTCAATACTGCTTTGCTAGAACACGTTGTTGCAAATCTCTCCATTGCAAAAGAGGAGTCTGCTTAAAGTTCCAATTTAAAATGTTTACTTCTTTCTTTACTAATGCATGTGCTAAAGCTGACTTAAGCACCCCTTTGCCCATTCTTTTAATCTCTCTAGATCTCATTGAATCTTAAATCTTCTAGCATAGTATTTGCTCTTCCTCTCAATTTTGAATCATCTTCTCTTCAGCACTCTATCCAGATTGTTAATAAATATGTTAAATAGCTATGGGCCTGAAACTAATCCTGAAGGGCCTTACTAAATGCTATTTTTTTTGAAAGCCCAATACAGTCTATTAATAAAAACACCTATGCATTTAAATATGATTCTCCTTTTGATATCCACCATACAATGCTGTACTGGAATAAATTTTAATAAAATACATTTGATAATAGACTTCACAAATCCTCTATTTTAATGTTATTATTAAATTTGAAAGAATAACCTTTTTTATACAATAACAAATATAATGTTTATATAATTCCATATATATATTCATTTTAAGCAAGTATAATAAATGAAAACATTACGACAATACAGAATTATTCAGGAGGAAAACTTTGGGATATACATAATCAATTACACAAGTTTCTGAATCTTCCTAAGGGTTCCCCCGGTAAGCACAACAAGGGCCCTGAGTATTTGAGTTGATTATCTTGAGATTTACTCATTGATAAACTCAAAGTGTTTAACTGATATCAGAAGTAATTCACTTCTTTAAAACCTATAGGAATTAATAAAAGCAATATTATTAAGGACAATTTCAGTAAAGACAGTCTCCTTGAAACTAAGCCTGCCTGTCATGGAAGATGTTGGCAATCATGGCGATCTTAAGTTTCAGAAGCAATTTGGTACATTTAAGGAGCTGGGGATCACTGGAATTCAAGTCAGCTATAGTTGAAATAAGCTGTCTAGCAAAATTTTACATAAGCATTTACACAAATTACCTCCTTTCCTTCCTTCTTTTCTTTTCTTTCCTATCGTTTTTCTCTTTTTGAGATCGGGTCTGGCTCTGTTGCCCAGACTAAAGTTCAGTGGCTCCATCTCAGCTTACTGCAACCTCTGCCTCCTTGGCTCAAGTCATCCTCCCACCTCTGCCTCCCGAGTAGCTGGGACTACAGGCACAGACCACCATGTCCGGCTAATTTTCTTTATTTTTAGTAGAGGCAGGATTTCACCATATTGCCCAGGCGGGTCTGGAACAACTGAGCTCAAGCTATCTGCCCACCTCGGCCTCCCAAAGTGCTGGGATTACAGGTGTTAGCCACTGCATGTGACAACCTCTGTCTTATAAAGTTCTTTCCTGGGTATGTTTTGTTAATATAAGCATACTTTATTTTTGTCTAATTAGTTTTTTCTTGTACTTTTGATGTAAAGTCAAATATGTGATTATATCTCAATTATGTATTCTTTTGGGGAAGAAACAAAGATCTTAGATCAATTCTGCAAGAAGAAGAAATTTAAAACATTTATGTTGGATTTTAAAAAGTGATTTCTTATTTGTGTTTGAAATTATGTTTACACTAAATTTTCCTGGACCACATATATTTCAACCCAAAATATGTAGTCATAACCAAAGTTAAACTTAAAAGGAGCCACAGGATTTCTTTATCTTTAGGTCCTGATATTTAACTATTTGCCAACATCTACTACCCAGGTAGAAGGATGCAATAATCATCACCCAAAATCAAAATGCAGCACTACTTTTATAATTCTTATATAAAATTGGAAAAATATATTCATATAATGTATGCATAATTCATATTTAGAGAGGGCACGTTGTGGCTATTTCCATAAAAATCACTACCCCTACCCTGAAAAAAAAAGAGAAAGATAACAACAGATAAATATAGAATTAGTAAGTCAAGTTACAAAATAAAGACATACTGGATGACATTAGACATGTAAAATAGAACCTCAAATGTAAAATGTTTCCTGGATAAGAAGGCAGGAAAGCAAGGACTGATTACAACCTGAAGTACAACTACTGAAGGAGAAAAGTATCTGTAAGACAGAGAATCAGAGCTGTTGATCTGTACCTGGTACAAGAAGACACATTGCTCATTCTGGTTAATAATAGTTGGCCCTGGGCCGGGCGCGGTGGCTCACGCCTGTAATCCTAGCACTTTGGGAAGCAGAGGCTGGCAGATCATGAGGTCAGGAAATCAAGACCATTCCGGCCAACATGGTGAAACCCCGTCTCTACTAATATACCAAAAAAATTAGCCGGGCATGGCGGCGCGCCTGTAGTCCCAGCTATTTGGGAGGCTGAAGCAGGGGAATTACTTGAACCGGCAGGCAGATGTTGCAATGAGCGGAGATCGCGCCACTGCACTGCAGCCTTGCGACAGAGCAAAACTCCGTCTCTAAATAAATAAATAAATAAATAAATAAATAAATAAATAAAATAGTTGACCCTGTCACAGAAGAGATATTCTTTGTTATGGGAGCACAGACTACATTATTTCCGGAAAAAAAATACCATTTATGGATACTGATCTCCCTTTCTTTGCTCCATACTTAATATAATAAATGTGCTCTACATGGGAAATTGAATTAACATATTTGGGTTGAATTTATGCAATATTTATATTTAATTTCACACACTAAAGACATATTTTATCTCCAAAATATTTTTATTACTATTTCCATCTTATGATGTTTTAACCACCAAGATATTTTCAACCAAATATTGAAACTAATAGCTGTGAATATCATTCTAACAGTGATTGACTTTATAGAACTTTATTACTTGTTCTTTTCTGACCCCAGAAGAGACTTAGATGTTGACTCTTAGTCAATGGATTTAGAGAACAGTATATTAGAAGACAGCAATGAGCAAAGTAATAAAGTAATGAGATAAAAAGCATAATTTTCCTTTTCAAAATATTTATTTTTATTTTTACAACTTTAAATTAGCTATATATGCATATTGATTGTTTGTTTAATATTCTATTTTTCAGTTCTGTCTGTAGCAGCTTGAAGCCTGGAAGCACAATCCTTGGTTTGAATCTCTGCTCTGCCACTTACTGGTAAGCATACCACAAACAAGTTACTTAACATTTCTAAATTTTGGTTTACTCATCATTTAATTAGGTAAAATAATCATAATACAATCCTGCCTTGGGCTGTGGCAAGGACAAAATTGTATGATCCCTGTAACTTTTGTGTAGTGTCTAGGAAAAAAAACTTTAATTAACGAGCCATCAATTTATAGTCGATATGATATGACGCATACATGAATCTGTTGTTGTTGTTGTTACACTTAACTGAAAAGATGCTTTATAGTTGAACAATAGTATTTAATGTCAAACTTCCTTTATCACAGGTTCAAAGAGGTGCTGGCAGGGAAGTCTAGGTAGAGAGAGTAGTTACCAAGAAGAGAAGACAAATGGTTCTGTTCACCAAAGAGGGCCAATGCATGCATAAATTTAACTGCTGAAATGGGCATTAGTAAGCTGAAGCATCATTGTTAAAGCAAAGTAAATTTTATCCATAACCTCTAAAAAAGTCTTCATGATTCTGGCCATTTTCAGTCAAATGGGGAAGGCAACATAGCCTGGATAGTAATGCCTGGCCACACTGAAGAATTTTGTCTAGTGAGCAAGGATTACAAGGAATTGTATGATTTACTATGAAAATAAGTAGTTTTAAAAATGTAATCAGTACCTACTCTATGATAATCTTTGTATTATGTATCATGGAGTACACAAAATTGGCATATGGTTCACTTTAATTTTACAAAATTTATTATTATTGTGGCTTTTTGCCTTTTCCTCCAAATTCCTTCACAAAGTATAAATGTGAATACATTAATAATACTAAGAAATTTCATGGACATACAATTCACATTGGACCTTGAAGGATGTTACAATTTTTACATTGTTAGTATAAGAAATATTAAAAAGGCCTGGTACGGGTTGAATGCAACCTAAACATGGGCTAGGTACTGCTATTATCATTCACTATTATAAATGACATTCTTTCATGTTTTTATTATGGTTGGTTATGTAATTAATTAGGGTCCATAATGAATGCTGGGTCTAAATAACTCAAGTTGTAATTCAATAAACTAACATATCACCCAAGAAATATTATTACACTTTGTTAGGCTAAAATCAAGGCCTTCTTAAAAGCATTCTACTAAAAAAAAAAAAAAAAAAGACAACATTTCTTTTGGTTTTGGTTTTGGTTTTTGTTAGGGGGAGTCTTGAAATAAACTTATTTCAGTATAAAAACAAATAAAAATATTTTAAAGGCCTTCTACCCAGGAAATCTACATTGACTCTTTTGCTTAATAACACATAAAATTTTTATGTATTCGCATTTTTTGTTTCCTCCTAGAATTGCTTGCTGAAAGTTAAAAGCACTTATGACAAATTCATTTAATTCAGTCTCTTCTTTGAAAAGTTACCAAGCAGTACTGATTTTAAATGTTTTATTTACCTAGATATTTTATCTCTTCATGTTTTCAATGTGTTTATGCTTCTATAAAAAAATAGGATAGATGATTGATAGATAGATAGATAGATAGATAGATAGATAGATAGATAGATACACAGACAGACACATAGAAACATAGAAAGACACATGGACAGATGATAGAAAGATAGCTATGTAGGTGGAGACCATTGTCAAAGTCCTAATTTATGCCATGTCAAAACTCATAATTTTGTTGAATGAATATATTTAACAGCCTTATTAAAAATTTAGGTTTAGATATTGTCTAAAGTTATACAAATTGTTTATTATTTTTACAACTGACTGTTTAATATTGGCTTTGACTATATGCAATATTATGTTTATGTTTTCAAGATAACAATTTTGTAATGTTATATTCAGATAATTTATGTGTCTCTGAATACTTCTAATCTTCTTTTATCTCCCATGACTATTTAATCACCTTTTTGCAGTAGTATAATTTAATTGTAAAACACATAATCGGGCAACCTGAGTTTGAATTTCTGCTCCAACATTTCAACCTGTGATTTCTGATAAGTTATTTCTCTTTCTCTGTGCATGTTTTTCATAGGTAAAATTGCATAAAAAAAGCAACTACCTCCTGGGAATTTTATATGATTGAATAAGATAATTTATAAAATGAGCTTGACAACTGAGTACTTAATGAATGTTAGCTGTTATTCTTAAACCAACTGTAACTAGAAAGTTTTTTCTTACCTCCATGTTTCAATTCAGAACTTCATTATTAGTTTCCCTGTTGTATTAGTCCATTTTATGTTGTTGTAACTGAATACCACCAACTGACTAATTTATAAAGAGTAGATAATTATTTGTGATTAGAGACTGCCTGCAAAATGACACAAGCAATGCCAGATCTAGGCCAGTAGGGGCCTATAGTGTCCTATTCTGTCCTATGACAGACATCAGACTATAAAGACTTTTAAGATGTTTTTTCTAATTTTATAGATTATCCATTCCAAAACAAAGATGAATTCTTTTTGAGTAAGTTTGGCCTTCTATAATTTAACTTTATGATGTAACAGTAGGTTGACAGAACTATCCATCTGTCATTCAATTCTTAATATAAAAGATGTAAACATCTTAATATACATATATAACGTATGATGCATTAAAATATATATAAATAAAAACTTCTCTTCCAAGTAGTTCTGGAGGCTGGGAAGTCCAAGATCACAGCACTAGCATCTGGAGAAGGCCTTCTTGCTATATCACAACATGGTGACATGGTGGGATTCCCATCACGTGGGCAGACAGAGCAAGCCTGCTACCTCAACTGAGACAGGTACTCACTCTGTTGCCCAGGCTGGAGTTCTTATAAAGTCACCAGTTCCAAGCTAAGGACCCCGCCCTGATGACCACATCTAATCCTACTTACCTCCCAAAGGCCCCACCATCAAATGCCGTCAACATATGTATTTGGGGATTACATTGCCAACACATGAAACTTGAGGGACACATTCAAACCATAGCACCCCTATTTTTTAAGTGTAGGTTATAGCCTATGAGCTGGCTGTGAAATCAATTAGCTGTGTCATAATAACCTTGTCTATTAAAAAAAAAAAAAAAAAACAGAAAAATTCATCAGAGCTCATCAAATACAGTAAGGTTAAAAATTTTGTCATGAGACTTTTAGTTATGCCTGTGTGCGTATTAATATATAATTTTTATTATACTTTAAGTTCTAGGGTACATGTGCACAATGTGAAGGTTTGCTACATATGTATACATGTGCCATGTTGGTGTGCTGCACCCATTAACTCGTCATTTACATTAGGTATATATCCTAATGCTATCCCTCCCCCACACCCCTCCCCACAATAGGACCCTGTGTGTGATGATCCCCTTCCTGTGTCCAAGTGATCACTTTGTTCAATTCCCACCTATGAGTCAGAACATGTGGTATTTGGTTTTCTGTTCTTGTGATAGTTTGCTGAGAATGATGGTTTTCATTTGCATCCATGTCCCTACAAAGATCACGAACTCATCCTTTTTTATGGCTGCATAGTATTCCATGGTGTATATGTGCCACATTTTCTTAATCCAGTCTGTCACTGATGGACATTAGGGTTGATTCCAAGTCTTTGCTATTGTGAATAGTGCAGCAATAAACATACGTGAGCATGGATCTTTATAGCAGCATGACTTGCAATCCTTTGGGTATATCCCAAGTAATGGGATGGCTGGGTCAAATGGTATTTCTACTTCTAGATCCTGAGGAATCACCACACTGTTTTCCACAATGGTTGAATTAGTTTACAGTCCCACCAACAGTGTAAAAGTGTTCCTATTTCTCCACATCCTCTCCAGCACCTATTGTTTCCTGATTTTTTAATGACCGCCATTCTAACTGGTGTGAGATGTTATCTCATTGTGGTTTTGATTTGCATTTCTCTGATGGCCAGTGATGATGATGAGCATTTTTTCATGTGTCTGTTGGCTGTATGAATGTCTTCTTTTGAGAAGTATCTGTTCATATCCTTCACCCCCTTTTTGATGCAGTTGTTGGTTTTTTTTTTTCTTGTAAATTTGATTGAGTTCTTTATAGGTTCTGGATATTAGCCCTTTGTGAGATGAGTAGATGGCAAAAATGTTCTCCCATTCTATAGGGTGCCTGTTTACTCTGATGGTAGTTTCTTTTGCTGTGCAGAAGCTCTTTAGTTTAATTAGATCCCATTTGTCAATTTTGGCTTTTGTTGCCATTGCTTTTGGTGCTTTAGACATGAAGTCCTTGCCCATGCCTATGTCCTGAATGGTATTACCTAGGTTTTCTTCTAGGGTTTTTATGGTTTTAGGTCTAACATTTAAGTTTCTAATCTTTTAGAGATTTGAATAGATTAATCAATAATTAATCTTGAATTAATTTTTGTATAAGAAGTAAAGAAAGGATCCAGTTTCAGCTTTCTACTTATGGCTAGCCAATTTTCCCAGCACCATTTATTAAATAGGGAATCCTTTCCCCATTTCTTCTTTTTGTCAGGTTTGCCAAAGATCAGATGGCTGTAGATGTGTGATATTATTTCTGAGGGCTCTGTTCTGTTCCATTGGTCTATATCTCTGTTTTGGTACCAGTACCATGCTGTTTTGGTTACTGTAGCCTTGTAATATAGTTTGAAGTCAGGTAGTGTGATGCCTCCAGCTTTGTTCTTTTGGCTTAGAATTGTCTTGGCAATGTGAGGTCTTTTTTGGTTCCATGTGAACTTTAAAGCAGTTTTTTTTCCAAATTCTGTGAAGAAACTCATTGGTAGCTTGATGGGGATGGCATTGAATCTATAAATTACCTTGGGCAGTATGGCCATTTTCACAATATTGATTCTTCCTATCCATGAGCATGGTATGTTCTTCCATTTGTTTGTGTCCTTTTGTATTTCGCTGAGCAGTGGTTTGTAGTTCTCCTTGAAGAGGTCCTTTACATCCCTTGTAAGTTGGATTCATAGGTATTTTATTCTCTTCAAAGCTGTTGTGAATGGAAGCTCATTCATGATTTGGCTCTCTGTTTGTCTGTTACTGGTGTATAAGAATGTTATAGTCTAAGTGATTTTATTTATTTTTTAATTGGCTTTTTTTTTTTTTTTTTTTTTTTTTTTGGAACAGGGTCTCACTCCTGTTGACCAGGCTAAGTGCAGTGGTGCAATCTCAGCTCATTGCAGCCTCAACTTCCTGGGCTCAAGTGATCCTCCCATGTCAGCTTCTTGAGTAGTTGGGACCCAGGTGTGCACCACCACAGCAGGCTAATTTTTGTGTTTGTTTTAGAGACAGGGTCTCACCATGTTGCCAAGGCTGGTCTTAAACTCCTGGGTTCAAATGATCCACCCATCTCAGCCTCCCCAACTGCTAGGATTATTGGCATGAGCAACCATGCCTGGCCTAAATTTTTTAAAAAGTACCATGTTTGCGTACTTACAGATTTCCCTGAGTATTTATGGAGCATTTGACATTTCCTCATAACTAAGAATCCTATCCTACTTCCCCCAATTTCTGTTTTTCTTAAGGCTGCCAGAAATAATGCTCTGAAAAATGAGTCTTTATATTTTTCCAGTTTATTGAGAGTTTTTATCATGAGGGAGCTCTACTTTACCAATAAAAACAAAATATAAAATCCTTTTATTAAACCCCCAAATAAATGTGTCATATAGGACTTCTTCATAAATTACATTGAACCTATTTCTCTTACAAGTCTTTGCTCAAGTCACACTGATTTCCATGTGATTTCTTAATGCCATGTACTCTTAGACAACTTAAAGATATTTTCCCTCCCAATTGTTTTCTTATATTTGTCCCTCAATATGCAGCTCAAATATCTTCTACTCAGGGGTGTCTCAACTAACTTAATGAGTAATTATTGGATTTCTCCTCATTTATCTCCCAACATTTTGTCCTTGTTGTATTAATTGTTTGTGGTTTTGTCTATTTAAAACAAACAGTAACATTAATTATTATGAACTAATATTATTAGTGTATTTCATTCCATTAAAATATTGTGTGCCTCAAATTTGATTGTCAACAATGACTTTATTACTTTTGATCTAGAAAATGACATTATATTGACAGCATGTTATATTTTTCTCTCCTAAGTCAAATAATTTTGATAAACAGATTACTTGGGGAACTGAATGACTAAAAACCAATAGCACATGAATCATGTGATTGATATATCAATGAAATATTATAGAGGTATGGGCACACTGACACAGCCGTACCATCCAGAATTCAGTATTCTCAAAAAGTCCACTTAACTCATCTACTTTGGCAATCTTTCAACTCCCTTCCTTAAATGCAACTGAGTAATAGTTATTTGATTCCCTGTAATATTTTATGTTTTCTACTTTTGTTTTCAGAATTAACATCACTTGAAAACATACATTGTCTTGCTCTTAATTTGCCCTATTTGTATATAGCAGACATGTCTGTGCATACAGATTTTTGATTTTTGTTTGTTTTATTCTGTTTCTGATTTCAGAAACAGTTAAAACAAGTTTCATGTCACTTCCATGTTTAAGAGATAAACAGGATTTTTAAAACTAAATTACAGCAATAATGGAGAAAGTAGATACTTTATTCTCATCCTCCATGAATAAGTGAACTTGAATTAAAGTGTTCTTGAGTCTTTGGACAGCAATACACTCATGTCTGAGAAGAGGTAAGATGGAAAATCGAACTCAAATAAAATACATGTCTTCTTTTGTTTGACATGAAATATTTAAATACTTGTACTTTGAGAGAGGATCTGAGAAATACCTTTTTCACTGAGTTGCACACAGAATCTAAATTATTCTGTTTGGAACCTTGGGGGGTACCCAGATTTTAAAAATCATCATAAAATTCAAAAGACTTTTCTTGAACTTGTCTGAAGAATCATAATCAAAGGAAAAATATGTTTTTTAGCTGGTATAATATGGACAATAATAAAACTTACATTGCAACAATGAAGGGAAGGCTAAAATTAACAAAATTAACCTACATAACAAACCTGCACATGTACCTCTGAATTTAAAAGTTCAATAAAATTATAAAGAAATAAAAAGAAATAAATCTAAATTTGTAATAATACATTTCATTGTTTTAAACTTTAAAAAAGTATATATTATAATATTCTTTTTACTAATAAAATAGTTATTAATAGTCTAACATGCTTTTTTCATCAATTTATATATTTACAAGACGTGTATATTCACTTCCAATCTCAGTGTAGCAATCTAAATATTTTAGAAAGTTTTGAATTTCTCAATTTTATCATTTCGTGAGTTTTTTAAGTAATCTTTGTACCAATTGCAGAGTATAGTGTAGAAAATGCAAAATATATGACACATAATAATTCTATTTATATAACTCATAATATGGTTGGAAATAATAGCATTTCAAAGTGCAACAATTAGGTGAGGATAGAAAGTAAACCCAAAATCCATAAAGTAGATTGTCATACAGAGGAATGTAAAAATTTGAATTATTGATGGATATTCTTAAGGTAATAATATTGAGAAAGTTTCCAAAAATGATTTAGACTAGAATAACTGGTCATAAATGTAAAGTGCACATGCAATGTAAATATTCAAATGACATTAATACATTCAATATTTTAAAACAAATGACAATTTATTAAAATGACTTAAGCTGTTGGATACAATAATTTAACAATATACACACAATGTTAGAAGAAAATAAATAATTAAGACCAAATGTGTTTTTCATAAGATTTGTTCATTTGAGAGAGAAATCATTGTGGATGTAACATGAAGGCTGGGGGTATCTTAATAGTATTGTAATTGAGTCAGTTATGACTTAAGTAGATACAGCATGATTTGAGATTATTCCATGCAAAGAAAAGAATATACTTCAAATACTTCTAATGATGGTTTACTTACAGGCAGTGACTAGCTTGGATTTATTCATGAATTACTATTATTTTTCAATAAATATAAAAAGATAAAATTGAAAATATTGAGTAGAGGCATACTGTTGACAAATGCAAATGCCTATAAGATAAAATATAGTGACTCATGTTATTCATTGCAGTTTATTATCATCAGTCCTCAAGTGTACAACTTTGCAATGTCAATATATGCTCATACATATTATGTCAGTTAGTTGCCAAAATAATTCTTTGTACAAAGTAAGCCTTGAAGAGACTGCATTATATGCAAGTCAAGTCATACAGTTAGTAAGTGGAGGACCCAAGACCACAATGCAAGCATGTTTAGAGCCAAATCCAATGTATTAATGAAGATACTTTGAGTACAAATAACAGAAATCTGAATTTAACATGGCTTAAACAATAACAAAACCCGTTAACTTTATAAAGGAAGTTCTGAAGTGTCGCGAGATACAGAGTTGGTTGTTTCATTACCACACTGATTTAATTCAGGTATTTTTTTCATCTGTCTTGTTGTCTATGATTAGCCTTGTTGTCTATTATTAGCATTGAATGCAGCCTCAGAATGTTAGTATTTCTACACATCATATGAAAACCTGATGATGTTCAGAAGAGACGATACTCTAAACATAAGTAAATAAATGAATAAATAAACTTACAAAGTGGAAATAAAATACAAAGAAGAAAGTTTGTTAATGTAAAGACATTACATTTATGAGAGCAGTTTTTTTTTTTTTTTTACAAACACACACATAGGCACACATACATTTGCATGTCCCTTTGTCTTGTTACTCTAGTTCAGTAGTTTGTGAATTTTATTTATTGACTTTGTTTTTCCAAAGAGACTATATTCAAGATGCAGCATAAAGTTGAATTGTATAGAAGCATTGTATAACCTAAACAATGAGTAGATCTGTGGGATTATCAAATTTTGTCAGTATCCTAATTACTGGATCATACAAGTGAGGGCATTGTTTTGCTTTTTGTCAAAACCAGCTGAAAGACATGGTAGATATACTGGGATCTTAGCAAGAAATTATAAAGATCAAAACAAATGGAGATTTACCTAAGCTGATTCCTGAATTCAGGACACACGATAGTTTACATTTTACTTCATAAAAGTTCATCACATTAATAAATCATCATGTTATTCTTATTACAGTATATAAGGTATTTTTAGCTTTTATTTATGATATAGCCAGTACAGAACCACCCCCCCATCCCAAACACACACATACACTTACACACATCACAACTTTCCAAGTAGAGTTACATATGTTTATATCAAGCAATAATTATTTTCTTATCTCTGGTATTGTTCTAGTTTAACTTACCCCCATGGAAATTCTTATGGAATTTATAATTTTTGATGTTGATTAATCAGTAATGTGAAAAGTTCTACTTAACCACCATGAAACAAGTAACTCAGTCTAGGTGATATCTCATCTTCATTTGATCAGTTGACAGGTGTTTGGGTAACAGAATTCCATAAGAGTTCTTTCTCAGAATAGAAGACTATCTTCGATAAATTATTTTAATATTTAACATTTTTATTAGAGAAACTATGCTGAAAGAAAGATCCACTGATTTTCATGTACAGGTAAAAATGTATTAATTGTGACTGAAATTCAGCAGAAGTATTAGCTTTATATCTCTAGGCTTTAATTTTCGAAGGACTTTCTTACCAATGAGGACTTTCCCATTCTCTCTGACAGGCAAAATTTCTCTTGTCCTTCAAGATTCCAATGTGATTATTATTTAAAAAAAATAAGAAATGGCTCTTTCCATGTAATAATCTATACAATAAATATTTTATATTCAAGTGTTTCCCTCATCTGTGGAAACTTTCTCAGAACTTCAAATAGAGCATTCCTCTCCCTGTGAAAAATCACAGGTGTTAGTGTTCATTTTCACAATACACCATAATGCTCTTTCAATTATTAGAGCACTTATCATAGAACAATCTTTGAAACCTAAGCAAGTAAATTGTATCTATTGCACAGAAGATGCTAAATATTGAATAAATGAAAGTAATTCTATTAATTAGAACAAAAGCAATTTTTGAGAGGTTGAGTACTGGTTAAAAATATTGTAAGATTATCACTACAGGACATAAGACTTCTGTCATTTTAATTATTGCTCCATAGTTTAAAGAAGCCATTGCAAATATGTACTAGTATATGTCTCTGTCTACGTGAACACATAACTTACATTTCATAATATTGTTTTTGGATTGTTCTTGAAATTACCATTAACATTTATTAGCAATTATCTGTATTAAGAGGAGACGTGAAGGGTTCTTCTGTTTGGGTGTACCTTATGCTCAGATAGAGGACTTAGGAAAAGTCAAATTTCAATCATTTGGGGTGTAACATGTTTAAAATAATATTTTCAAAAAGCTTGCCTAAAATTGGCAAAAATAACAATCACAGATAGCATGATATAACCATTATGATCATTTTTTGTGTAGTTTATGCTGCCTAAGGAAATTGTGTCCAAAATTGTTCTTCTGTCAGGCATTATATTTTAGGATAAAATAAAGTTATCTAGATTTGAGGCTGCTTAAACGTGGTACGTAAGCACACAAAGTTGGAATAGAAGTGAAAATATATACAACAAAATAAATCCAGTCATTGTTTTATATTTACTAAAGCTTTGGGTAAGTTTAATAAATATTTGTCTGAGGTAAGTATCAGAACTTAAGATATTTTATTGTGGTCAGCTGTGAATACTCGTTGAAATGATCACAGCCTATATTCTTTGAAGACCTACGATTATAATAGAAAGATATTTTAACATCTTCTTAGAAAATGTTAAATATGCTATCTATCTAAAATTTGCATGTTTCTCCAGTCATTTAAATCTAATTCATTAAAAGTTGAATTACTGTTATATGAGGTTTTAAAATGGATCGATTAAGATAGCTGCATTATAAGAATAGAATTCCAGTAAAGCCCAGTAAATTGAACTATCTTTAACTGTGATTTTTTTAAAAAGTAATTTACTGAAATAATCACTTACATACATACAGAGGAAATGTTGATTGATTTATAAATTAATAGTATATCAGAAAGATTTGGGTTTTAAAAATTCATCAATTATTTTTAATTATTTAACATTTTAAAATTTATTATATAGTGCTGATAATATTGGGAGAGAGTCTCACTTGTTTCACATAATTATTATAGTAGTGGGCAGAAAAATTGTGAGAATATGCTCAAATACAAAATGTTATGTGGACATCTGATTCAGAAAATAGCCATTTTATTAAAATCATACCATCAAAAAGAAGTGGGAATGAAAAGACATCCTTTTAATAATAATCAATTTAGTGAAAACATTGGGAAAATTTGTACACAACTAAGTCACAGTATTTTAACATTTACTATTTTTTTAAAAATAAATTCCCTTCTCATAAAACTTTCTAAAAACAAGCTCTTCTTTCTGACTTCCTGTTTCCATTTATTTCATCCAGTGAATAAAATGGAGTCTCTGAGTCATTTTTACCTTGTTGCTTCTATTCTCTTATTTCCCTTTACTTTTTACATCACAGGTATTTCCAAGGAGCCTTGAAAACAGCAAAGTAGAACATGGTAGGTTGGATGAAAGGAACCTGGAAATATGCAGGAAGTGAATATTTAACACCTCTGTACACTGAGACAAATTAGTTACAAGAAATATAAGAAAGCCCAGCCAGTTGTATAACATGCAGTGCTCAGACAGTGCGGTGGCAGGATGTAACTGAAAGTCCAGATGGGTTTCAGCAGGCAATCCATTCCAGCAGACAGCCTCAGAGCAGGGAGTACTCAAAGATGCAAACCAGAACAAGGGCTTAGAGACAATAGGCATCAAAAGAGACAGGCAGCAGGTGTCAAGCCCCGTTTCAGCAGTGAAACAAAAGCAAGAGCCCAGAACCTAATAGAACTAATGACATTAATCTCAGTACCCATGATGCTCAAATACTCAGTTCTGATGTTGTTGCTCTGAGCTACTTGACTTAATGCAGAATTGCTCAGGTGTCCATTTTAGAGGCCTTAGCTTTTCTGTATAGATGAGACCTGAGTCATGCCCTATTTTTTTGAAAAGATATTCAGTCTTTTTACACTGTTCTTCTTCCATGTCTTCTGTTGAGAACTGTCAGTTCTGCTATTGTTGAATGTGTCTTAACAAAAATAAAAATTTTCAATTTATTCTTCTCCTGTATTAATAACCTCTTCAGTGACTATTCTACTTGTACCCCTTTCTTCTTTAATCCAAACTACGAAATGTTGCCTGATTAATCTTCTGGACAAAGTAAATTCAGAAACTTCCGTGGCTCAGAATTGTGTACCAAATTAGATGTAAATGTTTCTTTATAACATTCAAGGTTCTTTAAAATAGAAACTCAATTTACTGCTCAAGCCCCATATCTCATTAATCCAGTATCATGTCTTACTCACCTTTCACATGTAAATTTGCTTCACCTATTCTGAAGAATTAGTATTTACTGGGTTTTTTAATATAGGTTTTCTAAATTTATTTTTATGTTCTTCTTTCTGCTGAAAATACAATCATAAACTTTAAAACTACTTTCTTCCGATAAAAGCTTAATCTCTCCATAAATGATCATCTGCTAAACCAAGTTCTCCGGGTGTCTTTTCATTATCTCCTGATTCCAACAGAAATTTACTTTTTAAGCAGTGTTGGTATGGGGGTGAGGTTTTGAGCTACTTAGAGATTTTTCTCACATTTGCCTAAAAACAGTATGAGCTGCTAACATAGGCAGAGCAGTTAGGGGGTAATGAGGATGGGGGGAGAAGAGAAAAACAGAACAAACTCAATCTATACAACTTCTACTTTAAAAAAAAATTGCTGAAATTTCATTAATAATGCAGAAATTCAGGTCAACCAATGTGACCTGCAACAAAAATTCTTATGGACAGGTTTTGCTATACTTGTTTGAAAACAAACATATATTGCATACGTACATACATATATTCACATAGGCATCAGATTGGAGCTGCCCGCTTTGAATTTCTACAGCTCTAGGCTGGATTTGTTTCTATAATGACATCTGTAGTCAGATTTCTCAAGTTCAGTTGCTTGCCCAGAACTACTTGTTTATTTAATTTCAAATTTATACTCGTACTGCTTTATACTTAGATTTCCATATGTTGTGCCATTCTGTCACTGAGTACAGTATGTTGAGTACAAGGTGTCATATATTTATCTCATTTCCACAATTTTTCTTATACTTTATTAGTCTGGATGCCTAAAGTTTGGGATTTCATGTAATTAAAACTGCAATAATTCTGGTAAATTAGGAAACATGATTTAGAACTCTCAAAAAGTACATCCACTTCTAACTTTTACAAAAATTACTTATTTCAAAGTAAAGATTTTTCATAAAAGAGTTACGATATCTCAGTAGGGCAATTTTAATTAGTTAATGTTTAATTGACATTGAATTAATTAGTTAATGTTTAATTGCCACTGGAAAAAAAAAATGTATTCTGAGGATAACATTCCCTCCTTCTCTAGGAGGTCCAAGACCTAAATTATAACACATTAATATGTGCATTTACTCAATGTTAAAGTATAGGGAGAATGGAAGCAAACATTAAAATGCACAGAATAAAAGGTTAACTTCACTAAGGTTAACTGTCATTAATATAACATTTTGGTTTCATGGTGTTCTTCATTAATGTAGTTGTGCCATGCTGTGTGCTTTGCGTGTTTTAATTTTGAATATATGTCAACATTGCTTCTGACCTCAGGTTTAAATTTCAGTTCAAAGCTCTATGATGCAAATACCTTCAAGAACTTCCCAAATATAAATTCAGAAAGAAACTCCCTTTTAGTTTGAATGTAAACAAATGTTTTCAGGAAAAAAAAAAAAGTTGATGCTATGACTATGATTATTCTTTCATAAAAATACACAAACTGTTTCATCACAAACAGGCAAAAGTATATTAAAATAACAAAGCTAACTAGAGTTGGTCACCAAAGAAAAAATTGTTTTTACAAGCCGAATCTGCATTTCTATAAGTTAAAATCCACCAGGGAGGCTTTTAATCCAAGGAATTTTTTTTTTAATTTAAATACGTAGCAATGTTTGTCAAATTTGACAGTTTTAAACATTTAATCATAGTGGTTTGTTTTAACAGTCTTTATTTCCTAATTGTGAATAATAATGTTGGTGAATTGCTACAATTCATTTGAATCTGTCTTGCTTGCATTATACAAGAAAAACTCACCAATTTTTAAATTTAAATTTAATTTTTTTTTTGTTTGCTTTTTAACCTAGCAGAATACCAGAGGAAAAAAGGCTGATTTGAGATAAGAGATTGCTTTCACAATAAAAATACAATCAGAATGCAAATCCCCTGAGTCTGAAGTTGTAAAATTATGTGTGCATAATGGGCAAAAGAGACCTGGGAGAAACTGAGGGTTTCTAACAGCAATGCCTGACTTCAGTGGAGTGCTTTTTCACCTGCAAAGTGACACTCGCTTAATCCTTACTGTAGGAAAATTTCAGGGCACATATCCTTCTCTGCTGACAATAGGCGACAATTTAAATCAAAAGCTTTCAAGTGTTCTACCTAAAGTCAGGGAGTGATTAAGGCATGGAATAAAAACAGAAACGAAGTTTCTAAAATGGCAAGACTGATATTATTTTCATTGCACAAAATATTTTCAACCCCGCATCTCTCTTGCAAAATGTGATAGAAGTAACTTCTTTCTAAGTTTATTTCGGAGGTTTTAGGAGTATAAAGAATTTCTGAGAATAAAAGAAATAGCTTTGTAATTCAAATCTATTTTAGACATATTAGTTACCCTTTAATTTACCTTTTAATTAGAGGTTTACATTATTTCTTTAGGACAAAGAAAAATCTTTATCTTTTCTTGCAAACTTTGGTTGGTTTGTCTTTACTACCATCATGGCATAATGGAAAGGTATAATATTAGAATGTTTTCGTGACTGATAGACTGTGGAAATTCCTTTTTTATGCCTCAGTAGGTTTTAATTTCACTATTTCAATTTCCCAAATTGTATTTAGTTTAGAAATACACCATATTGTTTACTCTTCCAGCCTTCTATTAGTTTTTTTCAGTGTTGTAACATTGATTGTTTTCTCAGCTCTCGTTTAGCTAGCTTCACCCATGAAAAAGGAAATGCAGTTTCTGTTAATGCTATCTTAGGGTTATCAAATAACTAAAAATTTCAGATAAACATCACATTTTTAGACAATATTTTTTAAAATAATAAAGCAATATGATAATCTCATGATGGTTTTTATTATCCAAAATTATATTTTTTACTTATATGTACCTTTCTGTGTTCTGCTAAACATAGAGAATGCTGTTTAGTTGTGTTAAAATTGGTATTTAGTGACATCTTTAACTATCTTGGCGTGCAGGAATGGAGTTGCCTTAGAGCACTTCCAGTTATCCATGCTGACTTCAAAAGGTAAGTGGATATTAGGCAGTGGAGGGGAATGGATACTACATGCAGAGAAGCCAGTTG
The DNA here is from genome assembly GCF_049350105.2 of Macaca mulatta. NCBI lineage: Eukaryota > Metazoa > Chordata > Mammalia > Primates > Cercopithecidae > Macaca > Macaca mulatta. The sequence goes on from NC_133422.1 coordinate 58,498,677, forward strand.
AACAAAAACACACATGGAACTTACAACGAGTCTTGGGCTTTAAAGATCTGCAAAGTTATGTAAATGTTAAAAAAAAAAAAAAAGAAACACATAACGTCTTTGCGCCTCAGTTTCTCCACCTGTAAAAGGGCAGAAATGAGAGTAACTAAGATGATTGCCATGAAGGGTATGTAGGCTGTTATATGTAAACTACTTAGAACAATGATGAGTACATAATAAATACTAAATAATTATTAGCTCTTACGCTGTCAGATCATCTGTATACAGTTATTGCTGTAAGATCACATATGCATTCCCAGAATATATTATGTGAAATCACATGCCAAAAACAACACGGCAGATAGGAAAAATGGGGTTAGTGTTGAACAATTCAATACGTATAGACTTAGTAATCAAAATAATACCAACGCCAGTACTAACTAGCACAGTAAAAATTTCCACTGGTATTTATATCTAACATTCTAATCAGTGAAGTGTTGCAATCTTGAATCCTAGAGCTCTTGCTTCTTTCTTTAAGCATGCATTTGTTTCTTATAAAAACCAGTTTCAATAAAATTAAAAATCTATTTTTAAACTTAACTCTAGATACATGTACAGGAAAGCAAATCACTCTCAGATACAGCAGATAATTTAACGTAGCAGAAATTGAAACTGATCTTGTAGTCACCAAATTACACTAAAAAAAAAACCTTACAATTTTGCAGGATTTTCATCTTTTTTTAAAGGCCTGTATATTTGTAAGGTTTTTGTTTTAATTGTGGGAAAAAGCTACCCCTGAACGCTACAAACTACTAAGAGCTACAAAAATTACATATGAATGAATATAAATAATAAATTCAACATCTAATATTTCACTTTTTGTCAACAGTGAGTTAATGTACATTAAAGAAACATACATTATGGAAGAATAGACTTTATTTCCAAACCTAGACATGTACTATCAACAGAGTTTTTTCTTAAATATTCAAAGTATTTATATTTATTTCTCCTACTCACTCTTCAGCCCTATTCAGTCCAAATACAGTCTTGATCTTGCTGTAGTAACAGATGATCTCCATGTCCCTACATCCATGGGATGGAATTCAGTCCTACTTCTAAGGTTTATAGCAGCATTAAATACTGTTTACCTCTCCCTCCTTTTTGAAGTATGGTCTTTTCTTGATATGTATGACACAGTATTGATTTAATTTACTTCTGCATGACTAATTGATTCTTCTTCATTTTCTATAAAATATCATACTACTTTATAATCTTTCAAATGTTGGAGTTCTTCGAGGATGTTCCCCTGCTCACACCTCAGTCTTTCCATAAGCTATTTCATACAAACTCTGATCACCAACTCTACAAAGATTTCTCAAAAATGGTATGTGTGTTTTCCAGATTTACACCACGAAAAAATAGACAATTTAACCTTCAATTTTTCCTTAAGGCCTTTAATAATGGCTCTCTATACCTCTGTTCAGCTTTACAACATTCCCTCTTCCCTCTCTCATTCCATACTAGCCATCATTATATTGTTGATGCCCATTCCCTCCAGTCAAAGGGTATTCCTACATGCTGTTCTCCCTCCTGGGAATGTTCTTTCTTTCTCTATTCACTTAACTCTTACTTACAGTTCTGATGTTAATTCAAGTATCATTTCTTCAAGTAAATTAGTTTTACTTCAACTTTTTGAATGAGTGACCCCAAAATTATAGGTTATTATAACTCCTGATCGATCATTGCATATATGTAGTACCATATTTGCTTTTGTGTTTATTTGATTATTTGACCTCTTTTATAAGAATCTATGTTTTGGCCGGGCATGTTGGCTCATGCCTGTAATCCCAGCATTTTGGGAGGCCGAGGTGGGCAGATCACCTGAGGTGGGGAGTTCGAGACCAGCCAGATCAACAAGGAGAAACCCTGTGTCTTCTAAAAATATAAAATTAGTGGGGTGTGGTGACTCATGACTGTAATCCCAGCTACTCGGAAGGTTGAGACAGGAGAATCCCTTGAACCCAGGAGGTGGACGTTGCGGTGAGCCAATATCATGCCATTGTGCTCCAGCCTGGGCAACAAGAGAGAAACTCCATCTAGAAAGAGAGAAGAAAGAGAGAAAGAGAGAAAGAAAGAAAAAGAAAGAAAGAAAGAAAGAAAGAAAGAAAGAAAGAAAGAAAGAAAGAAAGAAAGAAAGAAAGAAAGAAAGAAAGAAAGAAAAAGACAGACAGACAGATGGGGTTGTTTGTTTTTTTCTTGTAAATTTGTTTGAGTTCCTTGTAGGTTCTGGATATTAGCCCTTTGTCAGATGAGTAGATTGTAAACAAATTTTCTCCCATTCTGTAGGTTGCCTGTTCACTCTGATGGTAGTTTCTTTTGCTGTGCAGAAGCTTTTTAGTTTAATTAGATCCCATTTGTCAATTTTGGCTTTTGCTGCCGTTGCTTTTGGTGTTTTAGACATGAAGTCTTTGCCCATGCCTATGTCCTGAATGGTACTACCTAGGTTTTCCTCTAGGGTTTTTATGGTATTAGGTCTAACATTTAAGTCTCTAATCCATCTTGAATTAATTTTCGTATAAGGAGTAAGGAAAGGATCCAGTTTCAGCTTTCTACTTATGGCTAGCCAATTTTCCCAGCACCCAACCCCATCAAAAAGTGGGCAAAGGATATGAACAGACATTTCTCAAAAGAAGACATTCATACAGCCAACAGACACATGAAAAAATGCTCATCATCACTGGCCATCAGAGAAATGCAAATCAAAACCACAATGAGATATCATCTCACACCAGATAGAATGGCGATCATTAAAAAGTCAGGAAACAACAGGTGCTGGAGAGGATGTGGAGAAATGGGAACACTTTTACACTGTTGGTGGGATTGTAAACTAGTTCAACCATCATGGAAAACAGTATGGCGATTCCTCAAGGATCTAGAACTAGATGTACCATATGACCCAGCCATCCCATTACTGGGTATATACCCAAAGGATTATAAATCATGCTGCTATAAAGACACATGCACACGTATGTTTATTGCGGCACTATTCACAATAGCAAAGACTTGGAATCAACCCAAATGTCCATCAGTGGCAGACTGGATTAAGAAAATGTGGCACATATACACCATGGAATACTATGCAGCCATAAAAAGGATGAGTTTGTGTCCTTTGTAGGGACATGGATGCAGCTGGAAACCATCATTCTTAGCAAACTATCACAAGAACAGAAAACCAAACACCGCATGTTCTCACTCATAGGTGGGAACTGAACAATGAGATCACTTGGACTCGGGAAGGGGAACATCACACACCGGGGCCTATCATGGGGAGGGGGGAGGGGGGAGGGGGGAGGGATGGCATTGGGAGTTATACCTGATGTAAATGACGAGTTGATGGGTGCTGACGAGTTGATGGGTGCAGCACAGCAACATGGCACAAGTATACATATGTAAAAAACCTGCACATTATGCACATGTACCCTAGAACTAAAATATAATAATAATAATAAATAAATAGAAAGAAAGAAAGAAAGAAAGAAAGAAAGAAAGAAAGAAAGAAAGAAAGAAAGAAAGGAGGGAGGGAGGGAGGGAAGGGAGGGAGGGAGGGAGGGAGGGAGGGAGGGAGAGAGAGAGAGAAAGAAAAGGAAGGAAGGAAGGAAGGAAGGAAGGAAGGAAGGAAGGAAGGAAGGAAGGGAGAAAGAAAGAAAGAGAAAAAGAGAGAGAGGAGAGAGAAAGAAAGAGGAGAAGAGAAGAGAAGAAAGAAGAGAAGAGAAGAGAAGGGAAGGGAAGGGGAGGGGAGGGGAGGGGAGGGGAGGGGAGGGGAGGGAAAGGGAGGGAAGGGAAGAGAAGGGAAGAAGAATTTATGTTTCATTCATTTAGGCAGTGTACCTGTACCTATCATGTTCCAAATTCACTATGCTTAGCCTTATCTACTAATGAATCCTTAGTAAATATTTACAGAATTAATCAACTTATAAATATTAGGTTAAAGAACTGTTCTGGCCTCCATGGTTCTGTAAAGTGTTTGCACAATCTCCTCTAAAATACTACTAAAGCAAAGTAACATTAGGTACATTGTCTCAGTAAAGTTTCTGACTTGGAAAGGAAATTAGAATGATTGGGCACTGGGAAGATGATTGGAGGAAGAGGATTGTCTGCATTGGGAGAATCTAGTAAGTCCTGGGGCTTTGTGTTGTTGATTTTAATTAATTTTCTGAGTCAAAAGAATATTTGAGACACATTTCCTTCTTTGGTGAATCTCTGTCTCCCATCAGTCTTTCATGATGAGAAATTACTCTTCAGTGATCACCTATACCATAGAAAGTTCTATTGATAAAGGGAATCTGACCTGGACAATAATGGGGAAGCTCTAGCATTGAGTTACTTCCTTTAGAATATTTATGAACTTCTATAAATCTTTATACAGTGTTCCCAGTGGGGGCTTTTATCATGATGGACGTACATGATGAAGGAGGTGGTGAGACTTTGATGATGGCTAAGAAAAGAGAATTTAAAAGAGGTATCATTTTAGGATATTTCTATCTATAAACTTAGAAAATGTAAGAATGTCTTCTTTCTATGTAAGAAGAGTTGAGTTGGTAGTCCTTCTCATATATCAAAAGAAGAGCTTGCCAAGGTAAGGGGATTAAGAATATAGGGTCTGGATTCAGATGTTCTTTTTGAAAAACCAGTTCTAACACTTACAGCCTTAATGTTTTTTCAACTTTTAAAGAGGTTTAAGAACAATTCAAATGAGATGTCTCACATTCTATTCTATTTTATTCTACTTTCCCATGGCTATCCTTTTTTTTTTTTTTTTTAACTTTATTTTAGGTTCAGGAGTACACATGCTGGTTGGCTATATAGGCAAATCGAGTGCTGTAGGGGTTGGATGTACAAATTATTTCACCACCCAGGTAAAAAGCATAGTGCCCAATAGGTAGTTTTTCAACCCTCACCCTCCTTCCACCCTCCAGTCTCAAATAGGCACCAGTGTCTGTTATTCCCTTCTTTGTGTCCATTAATACTCAATGTTTAGCTTCGACTTTTTAGTGAGAGCGTGTAGTATGTAGTTTTCTGTTCCCCCTTTAGTTTGCTTAGGATAATGAAAACAGCCTAAATGTCAACCAATAGTAGACTGAATAAAGAAAATGTAGCACATATATACCATGGAATACTATGCAGCCCTAATAAAGAATGAGATCACATCTTCTGCAGCAACATGGATGGACCTGGAGGTCCATCCTATTCTATACTAAAAATTTATCATCCCATAACCTATTTTCTTTTCTTTTACAAAGCATTTGTTTACCTCAAGTTTCTTAAAAAATTGTTTCAAAAATGTCTTGCTGACTTCAAAGCTTTAAATAATAGATAGGTGTAAGAAAGGTGCAAATTCATAAATTAATGACTAATATTAAATTGGAGACAAATTTTAAAATATTAATTAAATTTTATAACACTTTCATATTTTTATATTCTAAAATTAACTTGATATAATCAATGACAAGCAGAGTTTAATTGGCATTTTTTAGTATTACATCAACTTAGGTGTATTTACAAAATTTTCTCATGATTAACATATTTCGAGATAAGCTGCTTGCCTATCTCTTCATACACTCCTTAATACACAAATGTTTTAGTATATAATCATCATTTTAGAATCACAATTACATATGACATCTATTCAACTAAATGTATGTAAATAAAAATATTGTCTTTTACAATGTATTGTAACAAACCAATGACTATATATTCAACACTTAATGACAAAATATATATTTAAATAATTTAATTATAAGGTTAAAATTTTTAAATCACATCTTTGATTTTTAAACAAATTTGAGCTGCAAAACATTTTTAACTTTATAATTGCAAAGAACTTTAATTCAGAAAACTAAATACTTGCTCTTTTGTTACTGATTGTTTTCCCTCTTTGAAGTGTTTTCAAGGTTCTTACATGTTGTAGCATGTATCAGTACCCAATTTCTTTTTACTGGTGAATAATATTTCATTGTATAGAAATACAACATTTTGTTTATTCATTCATTAGTTTATATACTTTTGCATTGTTTTCACTTTTTGGTCATTGTGAATAATACTGCTATGAATTTCATCTATAAATTTATACAAATATATATATATATTACAAAGTTTCCAGTTGCATTCTGATATGGACAGAAGACAGGCAAATACTGAGTAGAAGAGGGTAGTTACCTGGAAAAGGCCCCACCCCCAAGCCTGGAAACCTGCAGCCCTAAATGAAAACAGTCTTTCCTGTTTTTGCCTCCAAATGTAGCCTTTTGCACCCTCCCCACCCCTCCTCCATCCTGTAACATATAAGCCCCAAACCCCAGGTGCCATGAGCAGAGTGGAGGAGCAGACTAACAGAAGAGCAGAATGTCAGAAGAGTTGTATGGCAGAGAAGGAGAGAAAAAAAGGAACATCTGAATATTGAGAGGAGTTCTGCTAGGAAGGGTCAGAGAGGAGATCAGCAATGGGACAACTGAACTCCATCTTCTTCCCTGCATCCTCTTTCCAGTTCCCCATCCATCCCATTGAGAGCTACCTCCATCACCCAATAAAATCCCACATTCACCATCCTTCAAGTCCGTATGTGACCTGATTCTTCCTGGACAACAGACCTGGTTACCAAGAGGGCATTGAACTGGTTACCACTTAAGCTGCTTGTGGATAGCAGAGCTAAAAGAGCACTGTATGGTGATTCCTCAAGGATCTAGAACTAGACGTACCATATGACCCAGCCATCGCATTACTGGGTATATACCCAAAGGATTATAAATCATGCTGCTATAAAGACACATGCACACGTATGTTTATTGCGGCACTATTCACAATAGCAAAGACTTGGAATCAACCCAAATGTCCATCAGTGTCAGACTGGATTAAGAAAATGTGGCACATATACACCATGGAATACTATGCAGCCATAAAAAGGATGAGTTTGTGTCCTTTGTAGGGACATGGATGCAGCTGGAAACCATCATTCTTAGCAAACTATCACAAGAACAGAAAACCAAACACCGCATGTTCTCACTCATAGGTGGGAACTGAACAATGAGATCACTTGGACTCGGGAAGGGGAACATCACACACCGGGGCCTATCATGGGGAGGGGGGAGGGGGGAGGGGGGAGGGATTGCATTGGGAGTTATACCTGATGTAAATGACGAGTTGATGGGTGCTGACGAGTTGATGGGTGCAGCACAGCAACATGGCACAAGTATACATATGTAACAAACCTGCACGTTATGCACATGTACCCTAGAACTCAAAGTATAATAATAAAATGAAATAAAATAAAATAAAAAAGAGCACTGTAGTAAGCCCGCTGGGGCTTCAAGAGTCACAGGCACACACCCCTAGGTGTCACTGTGGGGCCAGAGCCCAGAAGTACTCGTCCCCACTCCTGCACCTGTCCATCTGTCTGCTCCTCTTCCTGTAAAGGGTTTGAGCAGTGGCGGAGGCTGAGCAGATGAGCCCCATCCCTGTCACACGTCCTGCAAGAGGGGTCAGAGAACTCTCCTTTCAATTATTTTATATGTAGATGTCCCATTTTCCCTGTATCAATTGTTGTAAAGGTGATTATTTTATTGAAGGATCTTGGCACTCTCATCAAAAATCAATTGAGCATAAATGAGAAGGATAATTACTGGATTCCCACATCTATTCCATTTATGTACATGTCCATCCTTAACATAGTCCGTATTTCTATAGATTTGTAGTTAGTTTTGATATCAGGAACTGTGACCTTTACAACTTTGTCCTTCCTTTTTAGGATTGATTTCATAATCTTAAGCCTTTTGTCTTTCCGTATAAATTTTGGGATCAGGTTTTCATTTTCCGAGAAAATCCTAGCTGGGATTTTTACAGATATTTTCTTGAATCTTTATATCAATGTGAGAAGTATTGATTTCTTAACAATCTTCTGATCCAGGAATATGAAACGTCTTTCAATTTATTTAGGCCTTTAAATTGTTTTCAGTAATGTTTGGTAGTTTTCAGTGTGTAATTATTGTGCTTATTTTGTTAAATTAGTTTTATTATTTTTCATGTTGTTATAAATAAAAATACTTTCTTAAATACATGTATGCATTATTCATTGTTAGTATATAGACATATAACATTTTCCTACTGGCTACAGCAAGCCTTTTTATGCTTATGAAAAATAAGTGTAATAATTAAATGGGCTTTATATATACAAGCCACTGGAAGTCAAATCCTGCTTGAAGAGATGCAGATTAAAAAAGCAAATTTTTTATTCATCCAAGATCCCATTATCCAAGCTCTTCACATTTTCTATTATATTTTTAATAATTCCTTTTAAGCCCTATAAAATACACACTCATATGCACATATTAATTGTTAGTGAAATAACAGTTCTAAATTATTCTAAAATATTCTAAATTGTTCTAAATAAATTCTTGGTTAATTACACTTTTGAAAAATAAGCTTCTATTGGTATGATTTTATATATTATATTGCACCATGCCTTTTTTTTTTTTTAAACGTCTGTTGAGCACTAAATGCAGCTATCATAACAAAACTGTTTACAATCGTTTGCTTTCTTTAATATATGTTTAATTTCCTAGGCCTTATGAAAAATATTAGATATTGTTCTCTTAGCTGTTTTTAATTAATGACAAAGACCAGTCATGCTGATCTTGATTTATAAGGAAACATAGACTTGTGATTGTGTGTGTATATAATTTCTTCATCACACATACATATGTATGTGTGTACACATATACACCCTCATGTAAATATTTCCTTCATCTCATCTTTTCAAAGGGATATAGAATCTCTGTCAACACTTGGCAGCTGGTTTGTTTCTGGGGGTTTTGACTTTAAATCTATGTATGATTTTTAATTATAATTTTACCACTCAATGAACCTCACAATGGCAACATTTTAGCATCTATCTACAATGACAGATGGCAAACTAATGAAGCCTGTTCTACTTGCATATTGATATCTTTCATACCTACCACTTCTCTGATCCTTAGGGAGGTCAAAGAGCAAGTTTTATTTATCTTCTTTGTTACATTTGGTTCTAAAAAATCATGAGGCTGATTATTAGAGAATATAGATTTTATACCTCATAATTACACTCAATAATGTTTGTTTCATACATCTGATGGATACAATTGAAAAAATGTGTCGATGTCTGAAACGTGTTTTAACAATTAGAAATTTTAAATGCTATGTTGGGTTAACCTAATTTCCTTTTCAGAATATTAAGTAGGTCTTCTTTCTAAAACAGAAAATATGTTTTTGCCCTTTTTAAAAATACAAACACACACACACACACACACACATATAGATATCTACATACAATATACATACATTTAGAATTCACACATATATAATTTTGATAATTGTTTATTAAAAATTTATTTTATTAGTAACTTGTAAGTGTCTAAGATCTTTTCTGAGGCCTATGCAAGCTTTTACATTTTAAAGACCAATCCATTTAGCACTCATTTTAATCTTGAGATAGCCTAAAATTTATCTCCATATTAGTGAACATTCTCAGAAGCAAATCATGAATGAAATGAGTTTCATGTGAGGAGGGACCTTATCTAGCTTGTCCATCACTATTCTTTACAATGGTTGGCATAGTGTAGCTTGTTCATTACATAATGAAATAATCTCTTTAATATTCACTTTATCTTGATACATTTTCATGCTTTTAAATGCTGGTCAAAGGAATAATTTTGTACAATGTAAAGGTCAAGAGAAGAGTACAAAACTTACTCGAAGTTTTTCAGTTATTGAATGAAGATAGCTTAAGTCAGAATGACAGGTTGTAGATATTTCTAATATATAATTAAAATAATGTTTATCGAATTATGTTTTAAACTTATAGTGGAATAAAATATGCTAATTCATTTGTTGCAATTTTATTTCAATATTATACTTTTGTCCTGTTGATCATATATAATGTCAGACATAGAAAATTCTTTCTTTCTTTTTTCACTTAAAAAAGACATTTTCTTTATCATCATTTTTTACCATTTTTTGATTTTATGTATGTTTATTGGTTTTTCTTCCTTCTTTACAGCCTAGCTTTATAAAATAATTATTTCTAATTACTCACATTCCTTTTTTTCTGCATTTGTAAAAACACACTATTTTAGAGAAATTGTGCTCCCTAAAGTCACCATGGGCCTTATCAATTACCATTAAGCAACAGATTACACCAAATCTACCTGCCTGTCCTCTGTGATAGATATTATGACCGTCTTTCTGACATTGCTTTCAATACTCCAAATCTGTTTGAAATATGTTCCCATTCTCAGTTGCAGCCATGGTTATCTGAACCCAATAAAGTTAATTTCACTCACTCTGTACACAGGTCTGGCCGATTGTTGCATGGCATTCTGCTTGCAAAACAGATTGGTTCAAAAAATGATCCAAATCTTAAAAATCAGAAGTGAGGAGAACTTTGATGGAAATTTTTTGGAAAAGAAGTCATCTTACTCTTCAAAGAGAGTCAGAGAACACTTTTGTTTTGGATGTGGTCACATGCAGATAAAAATCCTGGAATTGCTTCAGCCATGAAGACAGACATTATTGGGAAACAATACAAAAAAAAAAGAAAAAAAGATAATTATAGGGAGTGAATAGACCAAAAGCAAGCCATAAATAGAGAAAACAAAATCAGTATTTGGGTAAAATATTAAGAGGGGACATATGGACATATTTGGGTTGAAAAGTTTTTAAAACAGAAATATATATCTCAGTTCAATCCACTTTCAATTCTCTATTATTTATTTTGACCCTAACTTCAGAGTAACTGATGCTTTATTCCTGTGAGACAACACTGTATTACTTTTATCAGCCTGTGTAATGCACTTGCCATGGAGCTATTCATTACCTCATTCTTTCGCCTATTAGAATATGAGCCTCTTTAGGGTAGTAGCCATGGCTTATTTCCCAGTGTGCATGCACATTGCAGAACATAATTGACATTCAATAACTATATCCAGGGGAACCTGTTGGATAAAAAAATGAATAAATAAAAACTTGATAAATTCATGCACCAAAATAAGGTATCTTGAAAGTAGAATTTGTTTTGGAGTATTTATATATCGATTCATTCATATATTTTCTAACATTTAAAAAAAAAGGAATATGACTTCAGTCTGTAAATATTGTGGATGGCTGATACACTTTCTGCCATTCTTTGAAGAAACTGATACAAAATTATTTTTTACAGAGTGTTTTGCTATTCTTTTTTGGTAACCATTAGTTAAATAATAATATCAATATTATCAAACATAAAAATATCTCCTCTATCTTAAGGCAAACAGAAGCAAAGAATAATGCTGAAAAGTAGAGAAAAAATGCATATCATAAATTTAACACAGTGATTTCCCAGATTCCAAAATCCCTGTTCTCATGAAAACCAGGAAGGTAGTTACTTTTAGTGTTTCAAAAAGCCTAGTGGTACTTTTATTAAACTTTAATGAATCTGTATATAACTTTTTTTCTTGTTTTTGTTGTAATTATATCAGCTATGTTGATACCAGTTAGATAATGAGATAGAAAGAAGGAGGGAGAAAGAGAGATGATAAATAGATAGATGGTAGATAAATGTACAGATAAACAAATTAGTGATAAGTAAGTATTATGATTATCAAACATAGCAAAATAAATCCAATTTGACAGTGGGTGAAAAAAATTAATAAAATGACTGCCTGTTGAGAATGTTTAAATCTATCTATCTATCTACATATTTTGATTTCCAATACTGAGATTTCTATTACTTAAAAATAATTTAAAAGGAATTCCCTTTTTGCCAATTCACTTATTTCAAAGTGAATCAAAGTCACTGTAAAAAGAAATTAAAAAAATATGTAATCTGGCAACAGAAATAAAGCAAAGGTACAAACCAAGTACTACAAGGGAAAAATTCTGATATTGTCAGACGTCTTTTGAAATTGAGTATTTATTGTGTTTACTTCTGATTGTGAAGCAGGTTTTACTGGACATTATCCGTGTCAACAGAAAGTAAACTGGCATAAGAATCTATTTCCTATTTCTCCCTGACTAGGTATTTGTAAAAGGAGACTCAGGTGGCCTAATGTAGTTCAAAGAAAGCTTGCATTTGAAATGAAGGGGAACTTCACAGAGAATCCTGGCTTATCTCCCAGAATACTGTTACCTTGTTCAATTCACCACAGTCTAAAACTAGCCCTTAGTTTAAAGGCTAAGAAACCTGCTTTGCCAGTAATTGGCCCTGGAGTGTGAATCTGTCTGTGAGAGATAGATTCCTATTAGGTAAGCACACAAAAAGTGGAAATATTTCCTTTAGTGTGAGAAATATGGCTGACATCAGGACAAGAGGGGTGTTCTATGACTAAGCTCATCTTTCCCTAAAGAAATTCTGCAGGCAAGTCAAATTACACCTACTGTGTACATACATTTACATGTAAAGGATTGTTTTAAGTGCTTCACCTGCATTATCTAATTTAACTCTCCCAGTAATCTCATGAGGAAGATATTCTCGGTAACTTCATTTCACAGATGAGGAAACCAAAAGTCAGAGAGGTTAATTTCCAGTAAAATAGCTAGATAATTGGAGGAGCCAGAATTTGAATTCCAGTAATCTGGTTCAGGAATCGCTATGAATACGCAACATGTTACATTGCCTTTCTTAAAAGGAAGTATGTTTTGAAAATTTTATTTTCAGCTGCCTAATATATCTTATATTAATTTCTCCATAGTAGAGATATATTTGGAACCAGAAGAGTCTACCCTTTGGATCAGAACCCACTTATTCTTAGACAATTTTTCAGTAGGTAATGTAAGAATTTGTGATTATTTTCTAATTATACATTTCCAACACAATATTCTTTTTAGATATTTAAATATCACCATCAAGTTATGGTCCAATTCTAATTTTAAAGGCTTAAGAGGCAATTTTTAGTGACCTTAATATCTTTTATTTGATTCATTTCACACTGGCTTTATAATTTAACTCTCAGAGTGTCCTATTAATTGCAAATTATTAAGAGAAAATTTTATAAAACTATTCTGGTAACTGCTAAGTTAAGATGTCTTTAACTGTTTCTATTTTGCAAGGGCAGATGGGTAAATTGTCTTTTCTCCTTATTCACATTAAGGAGATAGAAAAAGTAGAGGAGAATCTTTCTTTCTTCAGTTTTCCTCTTTTTCATATTCTATAAGGACACTTAAACCAAAATGATAAACAACTAGAGTTTTAACGTTATTCATTATTACAACCTCTAAGGAAATTCTGCTTGAGGTCTTTTAATTTTGCAATTAACAAAGAAAAATTTGACCTTGTCTGAAATTACGTTTAATTGCACAAAGTTCTCCTTTAAAACACTCTCTAAAGATTTGCACACCAGACCTCCGCCCCACACCCCCCACCCCAGCTCATCTCTGCAGCCTCAGTTCTATTGTACTCTCAGAGGGATTCAAGGTGAAATCTTAGATCTATGTTGACTGTCTCTCTCACACAGAGTACCTCATTATTCTTTCTCTTTTCTATAAACAGAACGTGCTATTCTTAAATTAGCTGCTGAAAAACTAAAGTATACAGAAGAGGAATGATATAAGTAATAAATATACAGTTTTAAGTCTCAAAAATATTAGAAATCTTTTAATCCAATATTTAATTTGAGTCTCTAATTTAACGTGAGATTTAAGTAGGTCAGATATTGTATTAAATGTATAAGTGTAGAACCTGAGGTTCAGATATATTAAGCAACTGACTTGAAAACATAAATTCCCCAAATGAGGAATCAGGCATTTAAATCAATATCCTTCTGATTGTCCCCTTCCTCTACCTCAAGATCACACGTCTGTTCAATCACTTACCAATAGACTTGTCAGAAAACAAATCTATCATTTTCAATCCTGATAACTAGATTCTTCATTCAGTTTTCTCCTGTGTCATTTATTTTGAGATTGTAATAAACCTTCGTAAACTAATTTTATATATGATGCTGTAAAATACAAACCTTAAAAGATAAAAGTATCTAAAAGTAAAAATAAAATTATATAGAATTTGCATTTGCTTTTGGGTAGAGAAGGGGCACACTCTATTATTCATGTGATCTATATGTTTGGAAAAGCATCTGCACACCATGAAGGTAAAATCTACTGCTAGAAACTGAAGACCCTCAGGCAGTTGTTATCTGAATTCTAAGTATTTAGTGATTATGATGGGAAGGCAGACCAGCAACTTGTCTAAAATTCTGGGCTGCCTTTGAAAAAGTCTTAAAGTGATAGCATACTTACTTCCAGTACATTTTTTTTTTTTTTTCTGAGAAAAAAATGTCAAGAATATACTCAGACTTAGAAAAGGCATAGATTTTGGTCTATTTACACTAAATGTCTAAGTTAAAAAGAACATGATGGAGTTGAAGAAAACTTGGTGGGATGTTAAATAAGAGAGATGCATCTTCGCCCTGGCACTTACTGAGATTTAGAAAACTCTTGCCTCCACTCTGGATCTCAGATTTCTAATCAACAACAAGAATAGGTAATGTGGGCTGATCTCAACAGTACCTTCTTTGAATTTCTTTTTTCCTCCTTTTAATCAACTACCATGCAATCAAAGTATGTCTACCAATCCAAGTTCAGGTTTACAGCACTCAGATAATTAAGAGACGCCTGCTCTGTTTATTTTCCCACATCAATTGATTAAATTAATATCAATCTATTTCCACCATGTGTTTATCAAATAGTTTACATTTACTTATCTTGTAATCATTAATAATTGGATTACTATCCCCATGTTATAAATGAGTACATAATGCTTTAGAAAGCTTTAGCTACTTCTGGAAATTTTTCTTGCCAATGGCAAGAGTATCCTGGGCTTAGATCTCTGGTAAACTGACTTCCAATTTGTATGATGAATTTCTTAGCGTCAGTTTATTTTACACATTCAATAGGAATCTGACCTGTTCTGAGATCTTGCAGAACTGAAAAATGGAAAGTTTTTTTTTTTTTTGAAGCCAGATACACCTGGGATGCAGGTCTTTTATCATATATCTATAATTTCAATAATTTACTTTACCTATTTATTAATTGTAAATGTATTTTTTACTTTGTAAATTTTTGGGTAAACATAAAATTTTATGTACAACTGAGACAAAATAGACACGGTATAAATGGTTCGCAAAAGGGAGTCAGTTTAGATTGTCACTTACGTTCCCAACAAGTACTACCAATATCTTGACAATTTCTTGGAACAAAACTGATTTTCCAGGAAACAAAGGAATTGAAATGTTAAAATTAGAGAGATATTATTTTGCTTGGACCACCATAATCTATTACAATATTGATAATATTTTTAAATAATAGTATTCCTTTATTTCATTTAGCTCTTTAATTGAGAAAATAAGCCCAATCTCCTTGCTATCAGGTAAATCAATAGAACAATAGATATGATTCATTGTGGATCAAGGTGTTTGTATAATAGGGAAATTCAACTAAACTCCTTAATGTATTTGCAAATATTTTATTATATTCTACAAACTAAGAAAATAGTTTATATTCATAAACCTAGAGTATACTTCCATATAGTCAGCAAAATATATGTATTTATGTTTATACATACACGATCATAAATAAATTAATTTGAGCTTAAGAAAAGAGATGCTTCGGCCGGGCGCGGTGGCTCAAGCCTGTAATCCCAGCACTTTGGGAGGCCGAGACGGGCGGATCACGAGATCAGGAGATCGAGACCGTCCTGGCTAACACGGTGAAACCCCGTCTCTACTAAAAAATACAAAAAACTAGCCGGGCGAGGTGGCGGGCGCCTGTAGTCCCAGCTACTTGGGAGGCTGAGGCAGAAGAATGGCGTGAACCCGGGAGGCGGAGCTTGCAGTGAGCTGAGATCCGGCCACTGCACTCCACCCTGGGTGACAGAGCAAGACTCCGTCTCAAAAAAAAAAAAAAAAAAAAAAAAAAGAGAGATGCTTCATGTCAATTTTCATTGCTCTGTATTTTTATGTTTATATGCGTGGCATTTAGGGGATTTTTAAAAATACATCTGCTCAACATAAGAGGTTTATATGAATATGATGAAATGCACAGTAATCTATTCATTATCTTAATTATTTGCATGGAATGCAAATTATAGTTTGAAGCTATTCAATCAATGCATTTTTGGAAAAGTCATGCAGAGCATCAACATTAAACAAGTATTTGCTTTCAATTAGGAATATGTGACTTTCTTAGAACCAATCATTTGAAAATATAATTTGCACACCAATTGTAAATTGCAAAGTCATCTTCTAGTTCCATTGCTTCTAGGTCTTCATTTTTTTATGTTAATTTTAACTTTTCATCTCTAGATGGTGCTCTAAGTACCTGCATTGCAGCCAGCCATGTTAACAACACTGGGATTAAAGGCAAAAGAAATAAAAGCTTAAAAATAAAAAGTTCACTAGAACCAAATAAATTAACTTAGAAAAATTCTTGGAACTTTTGCTTTAGGCCAGAAAAGCATATGCTGTCAGGTGATTAAGCCCATAACAGAGATGTTTGAATGCTGTCCTTGTTAGAGTTAGGAAAACAACTACTGCAAAAAAATAGAGTTAGCAAATTCAGAATTGATATTTTTCAAACTAACTTATATTCCCTTTTTCACATCTATGTGTTGTATGCTAAATACTTGGTAAAAGAAGAAACAAATATACCTAAATATGTTATATGACTATGAAGCAATTTTATTCAAGTTCTTTAAGATATCTTGGGACTAAAACCATGTCTAAATAAATGGATTACAAACAGCTAATCAGTTTTTTGTTTTATAGAACTATCTATTACTGACTGACTAATTATGACCTGCAAGCCACACCCAGTCCATTTTATTATTTTGCCACATTCTAAACTAAGAACGCTTTGTATATGTTTAATTTTATTTTTAAATCAAAAATGTATAATGTTTGGAAACACATAAAAATTACAGAAAACTGAAATTTCAGTCTCTATAAATAAAGTTTTATTGGAGAACTGCCAAGCTCATTTGTTTAAGTGTTGTCTATGATTTCTTTCCCACTATGACAACAGAGTCTAGTATTGTGACAGGGACCCTGTGTCCTGCAAAGCCTAAAATATTTATCTGTCCTTTACAGACAAATTTTGCGGACTTCTGGGTTGAACGAAAGTTGTTGACTGTTTGTTTTTGTTTTTGTTTTTGTTTTTTGAGACGGAGTCTCGCTCTGCCGCCCAGGCTGGAGTGCAGTGGCCAGATCTCGGCTCACTGCAAGCTCTGCCTCCCGGGTTCACGCCATTCTCCTGCCTCAGCCTCCTGAGTAGCTGGGACTACAGGCGCCCGCCACCTCGCCCGGCTAGTTTTTTTTTTTGGTATTTTTTAGTAGAGATGGGGTTTCACCGTGTCAGCCAGGATGGTCTCGATCTCCTGACCTCGTGATCCGCCCGTCTCGGCCTCCCAAAGTGCTGGGATTACAGGCTTGAGCCACCGCGCCCGGCCAGTAGTTGTTGACTGTTGAATGATCTTGTTCGCTGGTAACATTGTTATTGGGAAGAAAGCCAAAACAGGCTGAGCTCTAAACTAGTACCCTAAGTTAATATAACACTCTCATGCCAATAGGAAATTTTTAGTAAATTTTAAATTTAGCACTTTAAAAAATCTCTTTACTAAAGCATCTTCTGAATTTTATATCTGCCCAGGAACAAAATAATATATTCAAAGATTTAAAATTCACCCAAAGTCATCATTTGGCAACATGTAGCCAAGACAACAACAATGCAAACTCAATAGAATTTTAATGAATTTAAATGTCTTATGTAAATCTGCTATCTGGACTGTGTTTTATCCTATAATTCTCCCCAATGTGACACTCGCATATTAATGAGAATTTGGTTCTCCTAAATATGTTAGTTTTTATCAATTGTTCCAACAGAGTATTTCTTTTGAAGAGAATTACAGGAACGTTATTTCTGCTGCTACACTTCACAGACTTATCACTCCCCTCTTTTAAAATCCCTGTGACCTTTATTCTTATAATTGTGTTATCTGTACTCCGAGTTGCAAGTAAGAGAACACAAATTCGAACCTACTTAAGAGAGAAAAAAATGATTTGTTGGAAGGACACTCAGGCATTTCATGTAATAGAAATGGAAATAAAAGTGGAATTATCAACATTATCCCCCCAATGTCATTTCGTATACTTGGCATCTTCTTGCTCTCTTTTTACGATAATGAACAAGTTTAGGAGTGATTAAAACATAAGAAACACTAAGTATAAAATAAAAGTAATTTTGAAAGAAAAGATACTCCACCCTCAAACTGTCTCTCATAAAATGAGGTCTCTAGCACAGGAAATGGTGAAGCAATTACACAAAAAACTGAGACATTATATTTGCTGTTGTCTCAATCCTCTACTCCATTTTATTAAGACAGATTATGCTGGGGTTGGAATTATCTAAATTATAGAAGCACTGTTCATTGTAAGAGTTGTGATAAAACAAAAAAGTAACTGCATCAACACAAACTAGAAACCATCACATTGCACGTTAAACTATTGAGGCTCCATTGATTTGTGCATTTTTTCAACATACAGCCTTATCTTTGACACAGATTTTTGAATCTACATCTAGTGTCATTTGATTTGTACTGGAATTCTACTAGGAGTAGAAATAATACTGGTATTATTGGGATATTTTATATTCAAGTAGCATATAGAAATGTATTGTAATATATAGAAATTATTGACACAACCCATTTCTAAATAATATAAATAACTAGAACATGAAATATCTGTCAAGATATTTCCTTTTACTAAATGTTCAATTCAGGTTGCTACATGGTCAATATGATTGACTGGGTAGTAATTAATTGGCAATTAATGTATAACCTAACACAAATAACAATGAACAACTCTGATGACTAACTATAGAAGTGACCATCTGAGCAACACACTATCAAGTAGAAATGTGTGATTATCCTTTTGTAAACATTCTTATAATCTATACTCATAAAAATGTATCCTGTAATACATCAATTCACAGTTTTTAATACACTTTTTACTCACTTCTTCTGATTCAACCTCTAAAAGAGGAAGTCTTATTCTTTTTCCTTATAATAGCATTTCAAGTAGTTGTGTCTCACTACATTTTCCTGATTTTTCTCTTCCCCAGAGTAAAAAGAAGTCAATTTCTAGAGCATTTTCTATTATAATATGATTTTTTTCTTATTCTCAGTATCTACTGCCCAAATTTTAATTTGTCTATGTCTCTTTTAACATATAGTGACTGAAAATTAAAGTACAAATGAACTATCAATATCCCACTGTAAATACTATAATTCTATTAATACTATACTTTTGGCAGCTATGTTACACTTTTCCTACAACTAACATACTGCCAAACAATTTTTAAACTTTGTTTCACACTTGCTTCAATTACATTTTGACTTCCCCATTCTCATTTCTACATAGATTTTTGTTACAAAAGCAGTTAGTTGTATTAAGAAAAGAATGTGACCTCTCATAGAGTATGGTACAGACATTTTACGTTTTCTTTGAATATGATTCTACATATTTTGTTTGAGCAATGCACTGTGAAAAAGCCCTTATAAAAATACCGTGTACTTTACTTAAATATAGTGACTTCAAACCACGTTGCAACTATTGTATTCACTTACTATGCAAAACATTGTTAGAGATCCACATGCAAAAGAATGAAATTGGGCACTGATCTTACACCATACCCCAAAACTCAAAATGAATTGCAGTCTTAAACATATGACCTGAAGCCCTAAAACTCCTAGAGGAAAACAAAAGAGGACAGCTCCTTGGCCTTAGTCTTGGCAACGTTTTCCTGGGTATGGCATTCAAAACACGAATAACAAAAGCAAAATACACAAGTGGTTCTACATCAAACTATATAGCTTTTACAAAACAAAGGAAATAATCAGTGGAGTAAAAAGCAGCCTATGGAATGGTAAAAATATTTGCTAACCGTATATTTTATAAATGTTTAATATCCTAAACTTATTAAGAACTTCCACAACTCAATTGCAATTAAAAAACAATTTAATAATGGGCAAATGACTTGAATGGACATTTCTCCATGGTAGACACACAAATGGCCACCATATATATGAAAAGATACTAAACATCACCAAATCATTGGGTAAATTCAAATCAAAATCACAATATCAGCTCATGCTCATACCTGTTAGGATGGCCATTATCAAGAAGGCAGAGAATAAATATTGGGTAGGATGTGGAGAAATTAGAAACTTTGTGCCCTGTTGGCGACAGTGTAAATCAGCACAGCTAGCTGCTATGGAAAACAATATTTGCTTTCTCAAAAAATTAAAAATACAAGTATTGTATAATCTAGCAATCCTGCTTCTAGTTTTTTAACCAAAAGAATTGAAAAAAATATCTCACAGGAATATTTGCATGCCCATATTCATTGCAGAACTATTCACAATAGCCACAAAGCAGAAAAAACATAAATGTCCATACATGGATAAATGGATGTAGAAAATGTGGTATATATATAGAATGAGATATTATTTAGCTTTAAAAGAGAAGGAAATTCTAACATATTGTGACATGAGTGAATCTTGAGGACACTATGCCAAGTAAAATAAGACAGTAATAGAAGGACAAATATTGCATGATTCCACTTACATGATATACCTAAAATAGTCAAAGTCATAGGAGCAGAAAGTAGAATTTTGGTTGTCAGGAGTTAGAGGAAGGGGGAAATAGTTGCTGTCCAATGAGTATAGAGCTTTGGTTATATAAGAGAAAAAGTTTCCAGAAATCTGCTACACAACAACGCACATATAGTTAGCACAACTCCAGTGTACATTAAAAAATATGTTAAAAATAGATTTTATGTTTTTTTAGCTACAATAAAAAATAAACAAAGAACAGCAACACAATCTTTGTTATAGAGACCAAAGAAGATATTTTACTTTGAAAAATTTTTAAAAGAATTCTAAGTAAATAGTCAATGAAGTCATGCTTAAGACATTTTCCTAAAAGTGTACACAAAGGATTTGATACAATTTTTCAATAGAGCATCTTGGAGCATGAAGTAGCTCAAACAGCATAGACAAGACATTAGGGAAATAGGTTTCAGTCTTATCTGATATGCGGTCTGGGAAACACTGGACCAATTATTTAATTTCTAGCTTTCTCATGTCCAACAAGTAAAGAATACTGCTTTACTTGTCATTTCTCAGTTAATCTGACAGTTCCATGCTTCTCCCAAATTTCTCACGGTGCTTTTTACTTGAAAGACTCTTATTCCCAATGCTACTTTAAAAGGTTAATCTTATCTTTCAAGTTTCACCAAATTTTTTTCATGTGCCCTCTGTGAATATACACAGGTGTAATAATTCTATCATGCCATTTTCAAAGACAATGTATTCTGAGTAGGGAAGGAAGAAGTAATGGTACGTGTGCCAGTCAACAGATGTGTTGGTGTAGTGGTCTTGTGTTTCTCATTGAGGAGCCTGTTTAAGCCTTGGATTGTAGGCCAAATGGGCAACAGGAAGCATTGCCAGAAAAGCTCCTCTGGCAATTATTCACTTGTATGAAAAATAAGTCACTATGACTGTTGTCAATAATACCATTTCAATATTAGGTTGGTGCAAACGTATTTGCAGTTTTGCCATTAAAAGTAATGGCAAGGGCCGGGCGCGGTGGCTCAAGCCTGTAATCCCAGCACTTTGGGAGGCCGAGGCGGGCGGATCACGAGGTCAGGAGATCGAGACCATCCTGGCTGACACGGTGAAACCCCGTCTCTACTAAAAAATACAAAAAACTAGCCGGGCGAGGTGGCGGGCGCCTGTAGTCCCAGCTACTGGGGAGGCTGAGGCAGGAGAATTGCGTGAACCCGGGAGGCGGAGCCTGCAGTGAGCTGAGATCCGGCCACTGCACTCCAGCCTGGGCGGCAGAGCGAGACTCCGTCTCAAAAAAAAAAAAAAAAAAAAAAAAAAAAAAAAAAAAAAACACACACACACACATAATTACCACTCCTGATAAAGAAATTACCTGAAAATGTGCTGTTTCCAAGAGATTTCTCAGGAAATCTCTTCTGTTATAAATTTCTTCTGTTTCAGAGATATTAACTCTAGCTGCCGTCTTCATCCTTTAGCTCTCCTGGGCAAATTTTCATAAAATATTGCATTACTGTCCTACCCACAAAATTTCTATTTATTAGTATTTACATAAAATGTGTTTATGTCTTGCTATGTGTCTTAATAATATTTAATCTCTACTTAACAAGATGCTAGATGTAGAATTATAAGGTAGATATAGGGTAGATATAAAATTCAGTACTGCTTGGATTTTAAATGTTGCTGTAATCCTTTTATTTTAGTGGTCATATTATACAACCAGAGTAGAAACATACATAACATATGACTTGTGAACTTATTAATTTGGGTTGACTAAATACATGATCATCTTGTTTTGTTTTGATTTGATTTTTACCTTCAAAATATGTTATGATCTTGTGTCTGTGAGCTGTGAAATACTGACTAGAAAAAAAAAATACACTCATTATCAATAGGCTGGGCTCTGGACCTAGGTCAACTTCATTAGCTATAAAATAATTTTTAAAAAATTTCCCGGCCGGGCGCGGTGGCTCAAGCCTGTAATCCCAGCACTTTGGGAGGCCGAGATGGGCCGATCACGAGGTCAGGAGATCGAGACCATCCTGGCTGACACGGTGAAACCCCATCTCTACTAAGAAATACAAAAAATTGCCGGGCGAGGTGGCAGCGCCTGTAGTCCCAGCTACTCGGGAGGCTGAGGCAGGAGAATGGCGTGAACCCGGGAGGCGGAGCTTGCAGTGAGCTGAGATCCGGCCACTCCACTCCAGCCTGGGCTACAGAGCGAGACTCCGTCTCAAAAAAAAAAAATAAATAAAAATAAAAAAATTTCCCCTGATGGTTTTACTCTGAAGGACTCCAAATACTTCCTCGATAATTCTACATCTTAGTTTCCCTACCTGCAAAATGAGTTAGATGAATTAGACGATTCTCAAAGTATAATGTCACTTTACATTAAAGTGATTATATACTTTAGTGTTTCCCAAATGACATTTCCAATTTGGTCATTTAAGATTAAACATCAAAATTTAAACAGAATAAGTACAAGCATTAAAACTATTCAACTATTATAACAAAAGTTGAAGGTTAAAAGCAAAAACCTCTTCTGTAGTAGAAAGGAAAAGTAGTTTATTTTTTTATTTAATAATGTTAATAGAATAACTTTTAAATACTATCCCTGTAAACTGAAAGTTAATTGTGCATCTCTGGTGAGTTCAATAAGTTACTTAATGCAAAAGTTTTGATTGAATGAAGTTTCCTTAATTTGTGTAGTGCCTAACACAAATTAAAATATGTATAAAACACTCTTGTGTATATATAAGTCCACTAGATCGGCACCATTACAGTGAGGTGTGTGCAGGGAAGCAGAAGGGATCAAAGAACTACAGTTGACCAGGACCTACATGCCAGCAAGGTTGGGCACTTTAGTAATAGGTGTGGTATTAGCTCTCTTCTATCCAGGAGGAAACTACAGTGGTGAGAATGAAAAGACTGGTCCATGGGCACAAATCAAATAATCGAAAGGGTTTATTTCCACTAAAGTCAGGCATTCAAACCCCATATTCTGTGTTTCTTCCTTTGAAAGATACTGGATTTCAGAAACACATGTAATTCTCATTCCATTCCTGCAGCTCAAATAATTGAAAATTGTTTTTGAAAGAAAATGGAAAAATATATTTTTTATTAATGACTAATATACTAAGATCTTATGTAAAACAATTTATAATATTAAAAAAACCAGCAAAAACTGTTACCATTTAAAACACTACAAAGTTGTTTTAAATATGGCGATAGGGCTGTATCACACATAAAACGTTACTTAACGTAGTTCTTAAAATGTAAATTCTTTTTTTTTTTTTTAGATTTTTTATTTATTTATTTTTTATTTTATTTATTTATTTATTTTTAATTTGCTTATTTTTTTAATTGATTTATTATTATTATACTTTAAGTTGTAGGGTACATGTGCATACCGTGCAGGTTTGTTACATATGTATACTTGTGCCATGTTGGTGTGCTGCACCCATCAACTCGTCATTTACATCAGGTATAACTCCCAATGCAATCCCTCCCCCCTTCCCCCTCCCCATGCACGCATTTCAGAACAAAGTCTGAATTCATTTGCTAAAAACACTGGTTTTACAAATTATTATTCTGACTAAGGAGAAATAAAAATGTATCACTGAGAAGCATAACCAAAAATTTGAAATACTGTCGAGGACCATCATTTTCACCCCAAACAGGAGCAGTTTCTCCAGTGATTTTGACTGGCATTTTGAAATGTGCCTATGCATAAAACAGAAAGAAAATGGCATACCTCACATTCAAATGCCCACACAGAGATAATAATGGAAGCAATGTTTTATGGGTCATTGGGGAAGGCAATCCTATCTGAATGTTTGTTCCTGAGGATGATAAGAGCAGAGTGAATATTCTTCTGCATCATATAACTCAGACTAGAGGAAAGACTGATGGATGATGATTGTTTTAATACAAAAAGCCTGAGCAACAGAGGGTGTTTGAAACAGACACACACACACACACACACACACACACACACACACACACACACACACACAAATAAATGAACAGGAGTTATTCTAGATACTTTGATGTTGTGAATAAATTCAGAGTGCCAGAGCCCTGAACCCAGTCCTGAGGGTGCATCTATAACTTTGTTCTCTCCTGTGCTGTTAGTTGTAAAAAGATAATGGAATTATAGACTGAAGGCAGACAAAATTTTTTTAAAGGCAAGTTTTATTTTGTTTTGTTTTTCATAACTGGAATAACTGTTTCCTCCTAAACTTTCTAAAACAGATGGTTGTCTGTTCTAGGATGAAAGCTTAGTAGTGAAGGAAATTCCTCAGCCTTGCTCAGGAGCACACAGCCTTTGCTGGCAGGCAGTAATCCGAAACAAAATGTCCCTTTTAAAGCAATGTTTTTGAGAAAGTTTGAATTTGAGAGGCAGTATAGCAGATAGGATTATGTTTGGGACTGTTCTTTTCTCTGTCTCTCTCTGAGCACTCCCTCCCATCCTCCTCCCTTATCCTTAGTAAACTGTATTTACATCAAAATCCTTCTACTTCTCAGAGACCATCTGTAAATTTTTTTTTTTCAATTATTACGTATCTAATGCAAAACTGGAAACCTACTATTGTAGGAGGACGAACCACAGACAAAACTCCTCAGACACCCAGTTAAAGAAGGAAGGGGTTTATTCGGCCGGGGGCATTGGCAAGACTCCTGTCTCAAGAGCCGAGCTCCCTGAGTGAGCAATTCTTGTCCCTTTCAAGGACTCCCAACTCTCAGGGAGTGTGAGTGAGAGGGTCATGGTTGATTGAGCAATCTGTGGGTATGTGACTGGGGACTGCATGCACCGGTAATTAGATCAGAACAAAACAGGATAGGGATTTTCACAGTGCTTTTCCATACAATGTTTGCAATCTGTAGATAACATAACTGATTAGGTAAGGGGTCGATCTTTACCTACCAGACCTAGGGTGTGGCGCCAGGCTATCTGCTTGTGGATTTCATTTCTGCCTTTTAGTTTTTACTTTTTCTTTCTTTGGAGGCAGAAAATTGGGCATAAGACAATATGAGGGGTGGTCTCCTCCCTTATTTCCCCGCTTTGAGACTCTCACTTAATAGTGGGAGTTCTCATTTATATTTTTACTACCTATGTCTTCTTGCAAGACAGATTCACAGTGATTCATATAGTACACTTGTGCTGAAGCATTTTGGTGAACTAAGGTAGCGATTAAGGTTTTTATCATTTAAAGAAGTACAGGTAGCAAACAAGGGAGCCGTAAGCAGGTTCTCATTACCATTATAACTCTTATTATAAGAGTTCTAAATTTTCTTAGTGCTGGGAACTATTTTCTAAACATGGCCTCAAGATCAAATCTATGCCACACTTGCACAGGCACATGTGCCAGTTTTGTCATATCTCTAACTATGTCTTCAACTACTTCCCCTTGATTATCTATGTGTAGGCAGCAATTAGTAAGGTTAAGTTTCCTACAGACCTCTCCTTCAGCTCTTAGCAAGTAGTTGAAAGCTAATCTATTTTGATAGATAGCATTTCTTATCTGAGTTTCTTGCCGGGTCAGAATAGTCAAGGCTCTACTGGTTTCATTAGTGATTGTTTTTAAGACAGCTTGTAACCATATGATTCGGTTGATCATGTAAATGGGGGTCCAGTATCTTCATGAGCCATCTTGTTCCTAAGTAGCATGCCTATAATATTGTATGGTTCTCTCAGAGGGCCATTTATCATTTTTTTTCAAATTCGTATAGCTCTGCTTCTCTTTTCACGGGAAGCATAGACAGGGAAGCCTAGGAGTTTGCCTGTTTTTATGGGCAGTAGGAAGAAAGATCGTTTAATAGTGCCAATAACAGCTACCTGCCCCACTGGTCAGGTAATCTGGCATAAGCTCTATGCCCACATATCTAGTATAATCCAGTGGCGGCTGTCCAGTCCTGGTGGGACTCCAGGTGGGTCTACACAGTTTGCTACTTTGGGAATTTACTAAATGGATTTCTCTCTGTGTGATTTGAACTCTGCCAAGGGACTGTTTTTGTGGTACCATTATACAGTTTCTGTCTCAAGACAACTAAGTCATCCTATGGGGTGAGTGAATTCTTTTCCTTCTCTAGCTATGCAATATTGTCCAATAATTGAGACTTTTAGGACCTCGAAATTATCAGGGTGATTCTTTTGAGCCAGGAATTCATCAGGAACTGGGTCTGTAGGTCCTAATTCTTGGGCTTCTCATGTCCAATGATCTCCTATTACAGTCCCTCCACACACATAACATGAAATGACATTGAGAGACTAGGCTCCATGCTCAGCTAATTGCAAAAACAAATTTCTTGTTTTTCCTGGAATTTCTGGTACTGGCACATTTAGTTCATCATAGAAAGTTTGAAACACTGGCTCAGGAGAACATTTGTAAACTTCTTCTCAAACTAAGATATTTACTCAAGGATTCAGTCCAGCCCCGTCGATTCCTAAGGTCACATGCTCCTCTTTTTTCCAGTGAAGACCAAGGGGATTGGTTATTACTAGCTCTAAGGGGTTACATTGTCCTTTAGTACAGAAAGGGTCATTTTTTCTTTTCTGAAGGTGGACTGGATCCTTTTCATTTTTTTTTTTTTCATATAAGGAGCCTGAATGACACAAGACCAGTGTTTACATTTATTTCTACACAATCCTAATTTATAACAGATGTACCTATTTTCTGCCATATATCCGCTTTTCTAATTAAGAGAACCACAACTTATTCCTAACTTATTACTATTAATGACAGCACAGTCATCAAATTTTCAGGTGACTTGTTTGGGCACCCCTCTTTCTTCTGTTTTGGCTAACACTTCACTCATATCGTTTATGAGTCCTCAACAGTCCTCAGTCTTTAATCTTATTTTAAAAACTGTGGTCATGGGAGGCTCAGATGGGTCATAACACCCATCAGGTTGGTCATTTCCTGGGCTACATACTTTGTATAGAATAACATTACACAATCAAGTTCTTTTTAGAGTTCCAGTACACTTACAATAACCATAAAATAATAGGACCGTAGCAACCTTTTGTCCTACCTCAGTGACTTGATGGATACACTGGGAACAGTCCTCAGTCTGAGGAAGTTCAGTTGAAGTCCTTGTTGTAAAAGTCCAGATTTTAAGGAAAATGAGTCTCGCGATGAGTTTTCTCATGCTTCAGTCTTGCGTGGACCAGTCAGCTTCTGGGTGTGACTAGAGCGGGGCTTGTCCTCTTTTTCAGAGTCACTTTGCAGGAGTTGGCAAAGCTGCTCCCATCCACATGCCACTCACAGTCTACTGATGTTTAAGGATGGACTCAAAGGTTGGCCTGCTAGAATAAACTGAGTCCAACACCTCTACACAGTTATGTTCGACTGAGCTCTCTGATACTGGAAGCAAGGTGGTGGGGTTTAGGCTGTTGCAAACTTCAGTGGTTATGTGGGGATTTTCATATAGCAAGCTTTGATATTTGGTTAATATAGCAATTTTTAACTAATGATGTCCTTTGGTAGTCATTAAAGTTACCACTGCATGGGGGGCCTTTATATTCAGGTTTTGCCTAAGGGTTCATTTATCTGCTTCTTGTGCTAACAGGGCAATTGCTGCTAGGGCCCTTAGAGCCAGCCTTTGGAAACCTTGTCTACTTGTTTGGAAAGATAGGCCACTGGCCTTGACCAGGGCCTTACAGTCTGGGTTAAAACTCCAACTGCCATTTTCTCTCTTTCTGACACATAGAGTGTAAAGAATTTTGTCTGGTCAGGTAGCCTCAGGGCTGGGGCCACCATGAGATTTTCTTTTAACTCATGAAAAGCTCGTTGCTGTTGGTTGTAATAGATGTAGTTTATCTAATCTACATTTTTATTAACTGTCACCTACCAAAATATTGACTCAAATCCTGCAGCTATTTGATTTCAAGCTTTAAATTGATCTGGTATTCCTCGTGGGACTCCAATTGTGTCTAAATAGACATGAGAGTCGAAAGACCTATAAGGTGCTTCTCTCACTTCATGATGTCTTAGTTTTTTTCTTCTGGTTGATGAAATGCCAGGGTGAAAGGGATAGCCAGTTGGACGAAAGCACACATGCCACTCCAGTTATTCAGCAGAGTGCCTAGTAAAGGTCTACTACAATATCACCACACATCTGCTCGGGGATGAACAAGAGCTGACTGATTGATAAGCTCTTGAAAATTCTTAAGCTCACTGCATCTTTTCAGGTTTCCAAGGAACGCTGAGTTTCCTCCTTGATGTGAGAGACACGAAGTGAACTTAGTGTTGGGAGATGGAGGCTGGATGGCCCTCAGGGGCTGACCCACAGGGTGCCAGACTTTGGGATATAACAGAGAGAGCTTGGCACGACTTATTACCCCAAGCTGTAGAATCCTGGAAAAAAGCTACTATGCAGCCTACACCTGGTCGACTGGAGGACCACCTTTGTGGAAAGGGGATAATCTGGGCCTCTGGCCTGCCATGTGCACAAGCATGAAAATTGCTTTTGTTTAACGTGCAGATGGAATATTTGATCTATTTTAACCAGGCATTTACATCTTGGTATCCTGTCTTAATTGCTAAAGTTTGTTTTCAGTCTTTAACTTCCATGATCCTCTAGTAAAATGAATATATGATTTTAGGAAATTACAAAAACTGGTTGGGGCAGTCCATCCTTGTTCTTTAGTAGTCCACAGAATGTTGGACCCACTATGGCATGAAAGCTTTACATCGGGGGGCGAGAATTCTGGTAGGCACTGGGGTCTTTATCAAAATCTCCCCGGATTAAATGGTCCTAGTTTACTAATGCCTAGTTTGAGGAGAGTCAGGAGGGACAGAAGCACTTTTCTGAAGTAGAAAGCTGTCTTTGACTTGGCAAGTCCCTACAGGGTATAACAAGGCAAGCATTAAATGCAATAGTTTGAGGTGAAATTGACTTGGTTATGTTAATAACTAGATGGTCAGCAATAGAACGAGGAAAGAAGAAAGAGTAATAGAATAAATGAAAAGAGTTAAATTTTTCTTAGCTTTAGTTTGGTAGGGTTTTCCTCTGAGACTATGACCTACGACTCTGGAGGGGGTGATGCTTTCTTGACCTGGATGTGATGAATCTATCCTTTTTTTTTTTTTTTTTTTTTTTTTTTTTTTTTTTTTTTTTTTTTTTTTTTTTTTTTTTTTTTTTGCCGTACAAACAGCAGTCTTGGTGGTTAGCAGCACCAGGGAGTGACTTTTCCAGGCTGGATCAAGTTTTTCTTCTTTCTACCTTTCAATAAGAACATGATCTTCAGGCTGGTGCTGGATTACCGGAAATTCTAGGGATGGTGCATGTGCTAAAAGACTTAGTTTTGAGGGAAAGGAAAGTGGAAGACAAACCAATTATATAATTTCTAAGAAATTGACCTTTTGTTTTAAATGCGGGGACCTTGGCAGTGAACTTTATGGTCCTTAATGCCTTTTTACTGAGAAATTTATTTCAGCACCTATTTTTGTTAGTTTTCAGACTAAAGAAAGCTAAACACCATTTTATATTTAATAATGCCTTTTGTATGATTTTTATACAAGATAAACTAAAATTTATATTTATATTAGTGTGTTATTAATGTTTAGCCTAATTTTAATAAAAACCTGTAGACATATTTATCTAATTTTTAATGTTCGACCATAAGGTAAGATTTTATACACTCTTTTTAACCTTTTACAATTTTTGCTAAAGAGCAGGTTGGTGCTTTAAGAAAAACCTGTTATGCTTTTACTTCAATGTCCGATTCACAGAAAAACTGGATGATACTTCTTTAACTTTAGCTAATATGTTTACAAACAGAATTTTCTTTACAATTAATGTTTTAAAACTTACTTAAACCTTCAAAACATTTTTTTTAACTTTTTAATGTAGGTAAAAATGTACATTCTTATGCCTCCTTATAATCCTTCTAATAAAGGTATATTTTACTATTCTTATACACCTTGCACATAAACTATTTTTTTCAATAGTTTTACATTTAGGAGGCCTAGTTACTTTTAAATTATACAAGATATTTTGCATAAATTCTTTTCTTAACACACATTTTTTTTTCTTTCACGACTTTTACAGGAAATTTTTCGACATGCCTTAACTTTCTGACTTATTACAAACATTTATTTCTTTAAACAACCAGATAATTTATTTCAGGACAAGAATTTACCATATAACACTCTTTTTATAGAAATTCTGCCTCCCATTTTTTTTCTTTCAAAGATGATAACCATTTTCTTCTAAAGCGAGCCTTTTTTTAATGTCTGTGGACTAGACTGTCTAAGGCCACAAGAATAGAAGTTACTATAATACACGTTATACTGTTAACTTTTAGCAAACTAAAAGTTTAGCAAACTAAAAGTGCCAGTACAGGCACACTGTGGGTGATTAGGCCACATTTCCACTCAAATGGAGTAGGCAAGTTCGTAAGACCAGTCCTGTCAAGCAATTTAAACCAAGTCAAAACCAAAACCAAAACCAAAGTGCTGATAAAGGCACGCCATGGATGATCAGGCCACACTTATAGAGTTGGCAAGTTCTCAAGACTAGTTTTACCAAGGCTCAGATGTCTGGACTCCAAGTACCAGTTCCTTCCCAGTGTTCAGCCACTGCATTGATCCTCCACAGGGGCCTGCCATACACTGTTCTGGCGAGGCATCCCACTGGGGCAAATGCCTACTCGGGAGTGCTCTCAGGATCTGCGTCGCTAGGGGCTGGTCAGAGTTCCCCACAGGGATGTTCCATAGGACAGGCTTAATAAGCCACCTAAGGAGCTGACTTGACCATCTGCCAATCACCTCACTTCCTGGTCAGGCAACCAAGAAATGTAGCAGGACGAACCACAGAGAAAACTCCTCAGACATCGAGTTAAAGAAGGAAGGGGTTTATTCGGCCTGGGGCATCTGCAAGACTCCTGTCTCAAGAGCTGAGCTCCCCGAGTGAGCAATTCTTGTCCCTTTTAAGGGCTCACAACTCTAAGGGGGTACATGTGAGAGGGTCATGATCGATTGAGCAAGCAAGCGGTACATGACTGAGGGCTGCATGCACCAGTAATTTGATTGGAACAAAACAGGATAGGAATTTTCACAGTGCATTTCTATACAATGTCTGCAGTCTATAGATAACATAATCGATTAGGTCAGCCGTCGATCTTTAACTACCAGGCTCAGGGTGTGGCGCTGGGCTGTCTGCCTGTGGATTTCATTTCTGCCTTTTAATTTTTATTTTTTCTTTCTTTGGAGACAGAAATTAGGCATAAGACAATATGAGCGATGATCTCCTCCCTTACTGTATGTTTATAATGATTGTAGGTAAAAGTCATCTGATTCTTATTATTTTTCTTTACTAAGAAGCTGACAAGGAATTATGCATAATCTAGTGGAGTGAGGTTAGTAAATATTGTATACATATCACCAGCCGAGTCATAAGCATTTTGCACAATAATTACTTATCTCATGGGAAGAAAATTACTAGATGCTCCTTCCTTCATCAATACATACACACATGTGCATGCACACAGTTCAATGTAATCTTATAGGATAAAATATTTTATGAGATTTTAAAATGCGGTACTGTATTCATCTAGTTTAAGAGTTAGGATCTTTTGGCCGGGCGCGGTGGCTCAAGCCTGTAATCCCAGCACTTTGGGAGGCCGAGACGGGCGGATCACGAGGTCAGGAGATCGAGACCATCCTGGCTAACACGGTGAAACCCCGTCTCTACTAAAAAATACAAAAAACTAGCCGGGCGAGGTGGCGGGCGCCTGTAGTCCCAGCTACTCGGGAGGCTGAGGCAGGAGAATGACGTAAACCCGGGAGGCGGAGCTTGCAGTGAGCCGAGATCGTGCCACTGCACTCCAGCCTGAGTGACAGAGCCAGACTCCGTCTCAAAAAAAAAAAAGAGTTAGGATCTTTTGAGAAGTGTCTGTTCATATCCTTCACCCCCTTTTTGATGGGGTTGTTATGGGGTTGTTTGATTTTTTCTGGTAAATTTGTTTAAGTTCTTTGTAGATTCTGGATATTAGCCCTTTGTCAGATGGGTAGACTGTAAAAATTTTCTCCCATTCTGTAGGTTGCCTGTTCACTCTGATGGTAATTTCTTTTGCTGAGCAGAAGCTCTTTAGTTTAATTAGATCCCATTTGTCAATTTTGGCTTTTGTTACCATTGCTTTTGGTGTTTTAGAGATGAAGTCCTTGCTCATGGCTATGGCCTGAATGGTATTCCCTAGGTTAACTTCCGGGTTTTTATGGTTTTCTGTCTAACATTTCAGTCTTTAATCCATCTTGAATTAATTTTTGTATAAGGTGTAAGGAAGGGATCCAGTTTCAGCTTTCTACCTATGGCTAGCCAGATTTCCCAGCACCATTTATTAAATAGGGAATCCTTTCCCCATTTCTGGTTTTTGCCAGGTATATCAAAGATCAGATGGTTGTAGATGTGTGGTATTATTTCTGAGGGCTCTATTCTGTTCCACTGGTCTATATCTCTGTTTTGGTACCAGTACCATACTGTTTTGGTTACTGTATCCTTGTAGTATAGTTTGAAGTCAGGTAGCATGATGCTTTCAGGTTTGTTCTTTTGGCTTGGATTTTCTTGTCAATGCAGGCTCTTTTTTGGTTTCATATGAACTTTAAGGTAGTTTTTTCCAATTCTGTGAAACAAGTAATTGGTAGCTTGATGGGAATGGCATTGAATCTGTAAATTACCTTGGCAGTATGGCCATTTTCATGATATTGATTATTCTTATCCATGAGCATGGAATGTTCTTGCATTTGTGTGTCCTCTTTTATTTCATTGAGCAGTGGTTTGTAGTTCTCCTTGAAGAGGTCCTTATGTAGACAACAGACACATGAAAAAATGCTCATCATCATCACTGGCCATCAGAGAAATGCAAATCAAAACCACAATGAGATACCATCTCATGCCAGTTAGAATAGTGATCATTAAAAAATCAGGAAACAACAGGTAGTGGAGAGGATGTGGAGAAATAGGAACACTTTTACACTCTTGATGGGACCGTAAACTAGTTCAACCATTGTGGAAGACAGTGTGTCCATTCCTCAAGGATCTAGACCTAGAAATACCATTTGACCCAGCCATCCCATTACTGGGTATATACCCAAAGGATTATTAATCATGCTGCTATAAAGACACATGCACACGTATGTTTATTGCAGCACTATTCACAATAGCAAAGACTTACAACCAACCCAAATGTTCATCAATGATAAACTGGATTAAGAAAATGTGGCACATATACACCATGGAATACTATGCAGCCACAAAAAAGGATGAGTTCACGTCCTTTGCAGGGAGATGGATGAAGCTGGAAACCGTCATTCGGAGTAAACTATCGCAAGGACAGAAAACCAAACACAGGTTCTCATTCATAGGTGGGAATTGAACAATGAGAACACTTGGACACAGGGTGGGCAACATCACACAATGGGGCTTATTGTGGGGTTGGGGGATGGTGGAGGGATAGCATTAGGAGATATACCCAATGTAAAAGACGAGTTGATGGGTGCTGCCCAACAACATGGCACATGTATGCATATGTAACCAACCTGTACGTTGTGCACATGTACCCTAGAACTTAAAGTATAATAAGTAAATACATACATACATACATACATACATACATACATACATACATAAGAGTTAGGCTCTTAAACTGACTTTGTTACATTCCTTATTGAACCTTTATATTGGTGGCTTTCATATGAACAATTAATGTTTTAATTATCAGTCACTTTTAACTGTATATTTAATGCAGATGATAAGCAAGTCTACAATTCAATTTTTATGTCTTTAAGCATACTTCTGGAGTCAGTGCAGGTGCCAAAATGAAATAATAGTGTGACTTAAACTAGGCTATAAATGGGGAATTCTGTTAGACTTCATGGTGTAAAGAAAGATGGATCAAGATAGGAGTGCCTGGGGAAACAGGAATGCAAAGTGATTTATAGTGCCAAGATGTATTAGTGTTATATCCTTATGTTCTGTTTTTAATAAAGATGTTGTATCAGCATAATAAGTTGAGTTTGGCTTAGAATTGTTATGTATAGAAACTTAGAGTGGGATTATTGGAAGCAAGAAAAGCAGGCTTTTTGAATGAACAAGGTAAATGTCTGATTGTCTTTTTCTCTTGATTAAATAAGATGTACTTCCCAGTGTCACAGTGGGATGAGTCTGAATACCACTTTTTGACAATTTTGTGTCATCAATGCTATTTTGTTTAATTTTATTCATCTTGTTTTGATGTATTCAGAAAATTAGACTAATCAATCACACTAAGATAATCAGCAATATGACAGGAATATCAGTGTGACCTGCCTAAAGATTTCATTGTGGTTTTAGAATGTCATATTTTACTTTCTTCCTCCAATGTAATGTTAACATATATTCAGTCAGGTGTGTAATAAGAGAACTGATTGATAAACATTTTTAAAATGCTAAGTGATAGTTTATTGATTCTCACTCTGGTCTTCTCTACTTTAGTTTAAATAATTGGAAGCTATGTGATTTGCTAAACAGTTCCTGGTTTACAATTTATTTTCAGTACTTGCACAACTTCCTTTCAACCTCTTTGAAGAAGTAAAAGATTGTATCTTTCAAATATATTGTAGATGATTCTAAATTCTGTGCTCTACTTTACTGATACTTCACACAATTGAGAATAGTTTAATAAGACTGGGGATTTGTTGGCATTTATTTAGAATGACTGCTTGGTTAAGTATTTTTTGTTCATAGATAAAATATTTCCTCCTTTTGTTATTTTTTTAGTTATTTAGTCAAAGATAAATATCACTATTTGATCATACCTAGTCATGCCATATCCTTTAGCATAACTATAGAGTGAAAGAAAAGAATTACCTTGGAGTTATGGTTTTCAAAAAGTCATGACTAAATTGAGAAAGACAAGACAAAAGCAAAAGCAAAATTCCAGAGATTGAAGTTAGAACTCACGAAGAGCAATTAAATTAAGATAGTATACAGAACATAAAAGAGTGGCAAAATTCCTTTAAAAAAAAAAAAAAACTCCAATTCTGGAAAACTTGCTGGCTAGGCTATTATATACAGTTACTTCAACTATTCGTTTGTAGTAGTCATATAATAGAAAAGGTGTAAACTCATGCCAGTTCTATTTTATACCTGCTCAAATGGAAATTACTGATCAAATGAAATTCCCTATATTGCATGCTCAAGTGGCTTTGTGAAAGATATTGAAAAAAATGCTAACAGTCTTTCTTAACAAGAAAAATGTTGTATGTTTCACTTATGTAATAGTTGACCAAATAAAATGACTACAAATGTAGAATTCTTATATTTTAAAGTTTGACAGCCCAAGGAGGAATATAGGTAAAATAATAATAATAACAACAAAAACACTAAGAATGATAATAATACTACCAGAGTGCAATACTCCCTAAAGATGAAAGAGCTACTGAGACATTACTTTGACATAGAGTCTAGAGGAAGACCAAAGATCTTAGTGATTTTTCCTTGAATTCATCTACCTCTAAGGTCAGATTCACACTATCACAAAGAATGCCAGCCTGCAGAACACATGGTGAGACACTTTATAGAATGTGCCTAAAAGAACAACGGAGGCCACTGGGAAAAAAAAAACTTATGGCATGATTTACAGTGCAGGCATTATTAACAATAAAGGGAATCGTTTATAATAAATAGGCAGAAGTGTATAATTGACTCAGGGGTTTTCGCTTGTTTTGTTTTTAATTATCACTGGTTCTGTGCAGCAGAGAGTTAAATATTTCTAGACTCCTGCTGGTCATCTATATTTAATCTTTATATTTGTGGGACTTTAAACAAATAGGGAGGTCTTATTCCTGGGTACAATTAAGTGAGGTTTGCACATATATACCATGGAATACTATGCAGCCATAAAAAAAGAATGAGTTCATGTCCTTCGCAGAGATATGGATGAAACTGGAAGCCATCACTTTCAGCAAGCTAACACAGGAACAGAAAGCCAAACCTTCTGCATGTTCTCACTCATAAGTGGGAGCTGACCAGTGACAACACATGAACACGGGGAGGGGAACATCACACACCAGGGCCTGTTGGAGGGTGGGGGTAATAGGACAGAGACCATTAGGACAAATACCTAATGCGTGCTGATGGGTTGATAGGTGCACCAAACCACCATGGCACAAGTATACCTATGTAACTTAAAGTAAAATAAATAAAAAATAATAATAAAGTGGGGTTTGCATTTTAACTTCTCATCATTTTCACTTTTTTTTTCTACTTTTAATAGTTTAACATGCTTCTTTACTTTCTTTGTCAATAGCTTTAAATTGTTTCTCTGATGAAATTTAAATGATTCAACAATTAGATTTAATTTGATTTTAAAGATTGACTTTAAAATATGTTATTCATTGACCATACAGTTGTCTTTTTTTAATGTATTATTGCAATGACAGAACTGAGTGTGCATTATGTGAGGTATAATACTCAAAATGTAGTGCCTAATATACTAACATATTATATTAGTTTATAAAAAGGAAAATAAACCTATTTGCTGACAGTCACTATACTAAGATGTGAGACCATATTAGTGATATAGCCCTTCATGATTTTCATGATCAGTTCATTTCAAGGTGGCATATATATATATATATAGACACACACACACATACACACAAATATACATATGTAAAATACATATATGTGTATATATAAGCATAATATATACTACATAATATATAGCAAATAGACATAAAATACATACATATACATACATATATATACACTTATACCTCTATATACTTATGCACATATATATAAATAAAAATCTCACTTAAGCTTTGACATAGAAAAAAGATGTAGAAGATTTCCAGAGCACAGGGTATTTGTGGCAAAGTTTGTCAATGTAAGAGACCATGTAGGGCCACAGGAAGGGAAAGCATGACTATTTTATAAATGAGATCCAGGCTAAAATAAGAGTAAATAATTTAGAAAGAGTTAGCAAGACTTTGAGGACAAATTTCATCAACTTTACAAATTATTCTGGATCTCATTCCTCACTTCCTAATGGTCTTGATTTTAACTGCTATTGAAGTTAATACTAACTTATAGTGTCTGATTTACATGAATTTGCATTAATGTATTTGCTTTCACTTTTACCATTTTAAACTAAGAAAATTTAGCTTGACATTTCATGTTTAACCAAGCCCAAGCAAGCTTCCAAATAAACGTAAAACTGGTGAGCTTCAGCCAACTCTATTGGGTTCACAAGGTTTTGACAAGTATTGTCATATTTTACAAAGAAACATGGAGATGAACTCAATAGAATCACAAAGTCGCATGAATTCTCAAGAATTTGTTATGAAAACTGGGCAGCTCAACTAAATTGAAACAGTGAACCTAGGCCTCTGCTAATCCAGAAACAATGAAGCAGTTCATTTAGAAACCTGACCAGGGTCTAGACAAACTTGACTTTTTCTAAAATTGAAGTCCTAAATAGCTGAGTTTGCATGCTATTGGATTTGAAATAAAATTTTACTTCAACTTTTTCTGAGACAAAAAAAGGATGGATTTTTAAAAGTCATACAAAGAGGAAAAGAGGTATTTCTTAATAGCCTGATTATATATTAAAGGAAACATGAGGAATATTTGTCCAGGGTGTTAAAACTTAGTTCACTTTCAAGGTAAAAATGGATACATATTCTTTGATACTTGTCCAGTCAAAAGCTGAGTTCTATTACTCTTCCTATTAAAAATGGGCTAACTAGTTACCTGTCAGTCTAGAGTCTGTTTGGCGATAATGGTATACCAGTTCTCTAGGTCTGTAACTTACAAAATTGGCTGGTCCTGTGTCCTATATTTTGGAACATTTATTTGTGGAGTCCTGAGTCATCATGAAAGTAACATACTTATTAGATAAACCACTAGGAAAATTCAAAAAGAAGATTCTACCTAAGCTAGCTATCAAGATATTCCTGCTGAGGTCTTGGCTTGTGAGTTAAGATGTTCTCATATCTCCAGATCATTCCAGGAAACAACTGAGTAGTTTCAGTGACCATGGGCACCACCACATGGATAATATCGGTTACTCAAGTCCTGCCTCAATTTCAGACCAGAGTTCATTGGTTTAAGCCACAAAACTTCCGGGTGTTTTTTTAATTGCAGATAAATAAAATGAATTACATTGTTAAATTAACCTTATTTATTCTCTATAAGGTCACTGAAATATATTGAGTTCTAGTAAAGTGCGTTTTTAGCAACATATCCCAGAAGTAATTTGATCAGCTTTATAAAGTTTACACTGAAAATGTCAGTTTATTTTAAGGCAGCAATGATATTGCTAACCACTCAATTATTTTTCAAACTAAGGAACACCTCAAGGGTAGCTCTGCCACATAACACCCAAAATACAAGCCCAAAATTTAAAATAAACTCAAAATAAAATCAAAAACAAAATAAACACATAAAATATAATAAATACAAAGAAGGTATGAAGCATGTAAATCACTGTTTAGAATTTCTTTCAGAGGTTATATAAGCAAGTCACTTTAATATGTATTCTCTCACAAAACTAACAGTCATCGAGCCATCTGGTTTTCAATTGATTCTGACGTTTGCAATATAAATGACCAATTTCTGCAACATTGATTCAACAAGTCATGCAGTCGATAACATAACAGAAAACGCCATGAAGAACAGACTATTTTTGAATGTTTTATTGCAAAATCTTGGCAATAGCTTAATAACACAAACTATATTAATGTTTATTCTTTCATAAAATAATCATCTAAGTCTTTGAGAATAATGCCCTAAGAGCAACTGTAATATCTCATAGAAAATTAAATTTAAAATATTTGTACTTACTTATAAAGCAAAATTACGTGATAAACTGTAAAACTGTAAATACAAAGCAATATATTAAAATGAGTCAAGACAACACATTAACAAATAAGGAATAAACTTGGCACTACATAAATTATTTTAAAAGATAAAAATGACAGCTAAATGTCTAAATCATTCTGTTTAATATTACATTTTGATTGTTCTCAATAAATAATAATAAATTATTTGGCATTCTTTACAAGTTCAAATCTCAAAAAAATAAGAAATCGTCTCTTGTTTCTTGTCTCTAGGTCTAAAAATATAAATTTTATGGATTCTATCCCTTCAATATTTAAAAATTATTTTTCACACTAGTTGCAGGTATTCAGTTAGAATGTCTCTGTGTCTTCCACGTTAACTTACCTAGGTTTGGAATGTATTGGTGTTGTGGTAATACCATGTTTAGTATTTTGAGAAACTACCAGACTGGTGCAAATAAGAGAAAATATCAGAAGTTCTGTTTTTATCAAGCATACATTTAGTGTGCATGTGTCTCTATGGGCTGAGGGTGGAGATGTTGCAGAGAAAATACAGTAAACAAATGAATAAACTGTGCACTGTAGAAAATTAAAAAGTGCTACAAAAAAAAAAAAAAAAAACAGAGAAAGACAAGGGGGCCTAGAAAAGTACCAAGGTGGTAAATGTGAATGTTAGTGTGGAGCAGGTTATTCTAGAAAGCCTGCACTCCCATCCTGAGGTATTTAGGCACTGACCTCAAGAGGACGATAATTAACTATATAGTGATTGCAATGTAATATTTCAAACAAGGACACAGGGTCAAGGCTATGAAAAGCAAGCAAATTTAACATGTTGGAAAGATGGTAGGGTGTCCAGTAAGTATAATTTGGCTAGCCAATGAGATTTTATTTTACAGTTTTTAATACTCTTTCTTGTATTTCTCAATCTTTCCTTCCCTGCAAGTATTATACAATATATTTGATATTCTCCTCAGAATTGAATCATTTGTAAATTTTGTGTTCTCTCTGATTTGATTCATATTATTAAATTATTCAATGGAACAAAGACCAGGTCAGACTCCTGAAATGCATTATTAGAAAATTCCTTGCTGTTCATAAGTGTCATGATCATCACATTTTGCTCATTAAAAAATTTTGTTTTTTCAAGAAATTTATTTTTCCAAATTAAAGGCATTTTAAAATTTTATTCTATATATGGACAATCACATCTCTCTTTAAATATTTAATATTTCGGCCAGGTGCGGTGGCTTACACCTGTAATCCCAACACTTTGGGAGGCCGAGGTGGGTGGATCACGAGGTCAGGAGATCGAGACCATCTTGGCTAACATGGTGAAACCCCTTCTCTACTAAAAATACAAAAAATTAGCTGGGCATGGTGGCGGGCGCCTGTAGTCCCAACTACTCCGGAGGATGAGGCAGGAGAATGGCGTGAACTCGGGAGGCAGAGCTTGCAGTGAGCCGAGATCCCGCCACTGCACTCCAACCCGGGCCACAGAGCAAGACTCTGTCTCAAAAAAAAATTGAATATTTCAAGAGAATTTGTACAATCTTTGTATAAAATTATATATAATATGTATCATGCATATAATTTTCTAAATATATAATATATATTTTGTCAAAGTAGGGTGCAATCTCTACTACTTCTGGTGGTTAAATAGAAACTTTGTGGAGTGATGGATTACAGACTAAGACTTAAATAGGGGGAGCATAACCATGATTCAAAATAGAAGGAAGAGAAGGATCAACAACTCAGAGATGGGGAAATATGTATTCTGGGGTTGGAAAGCAGTGTGGTTTCAACCTGAAATGTTACATCTAAGCTAGAAGATATTTTAAGGCCACATTGTAAAAATATTTTAAAAGAACTGTAAGACATTACAAACTGAAAAAAAGGAATTCGAAGGTTTTGAGTTAGTTTTTTATACCATGAATTAATATTTCTAGGAATAATGTACGTAGAGTTTGGAAGTTGTAAGTACCAAGATTAGTAAGAAGGGAAAGGTCTACTATCACTTCAGTCAGAGGGGAAGACAAATGTCACAAATTTGGGAGGGTGGGAAAATTATAATACCGAAAGACCAATGTCTACAACTGTCCCTAGGTCTTAGTAGATTTCCATGAAAATATTGAATTTAAAAAAATCTGAATTAGTTTATTAGTCTTGGTTAAACTGAAAATTAAAAGATGAGACATAAGGATAAAATTCAGTTTCTGTGTAACACAAAAACAAATAAAACCGTACACGCATATAAGCAGAAAATTAATCAGATTTTAAAGTAAGAAATACAGAGGAATAATTATTTTCTGTATGTTCTGTTTCAGCCAAGTCTGTGACAGGGCAGCCTGAATGGCTAATGCTATTTTAGAATTCATTATTATAAATATAACACATAGATCAAAAAGGTTACAGTCTTTCTGGGTATTGGTCAGAAAGTATCTGGTATACAAGGTATAGTGTTTACTCCTAAAAGCCACTTTCCTATTTTGCAGGATAAAATTTAAAGGCATGTTTAAGGCTTTGTCCAGTTAAACGCTAAACTTTGTTTGGGGGCCTCCTTTCAGCTACCACCGCCTCTTACTTGTTTACCTGCAAACAACTTCAGAGCTTTCTTACTCAAGTCTTACAAAGGCCCAGAATCTATAGATAATATTATATTGTTTACTTGAAATTTGATAAGAGAGCAGATTTTAGGAGGCTTCACCTGCCAGGCACACACAAATGGTAATTCTAGGTGGTGAGTTAAATAATATGACTATAGTAATTATATGTTAATTAACATGAATGTGGTAATCAATAGACACTATATACATATATAAAATCATCATGTACACATTGAATGAAACTAAGGAAAAGAGGAGAGGATTTTGATAAAGAGCAAAGTAAGGGCCCTATCTATAGGTAGCCACCTTCATTGGGAAAGGCAGAGGCTACCTGCTGAATATAATATGCACCTGTGGCTATTATTTTGCAAAGGACTTACTTGGCAGTATTCACCATTCCACAGATTATCTTGTTTTCTCTCATCCTCTCATTTAGTTTACAGTTTACTTTTGCACGAATTTTAATGATTCTCTTTTATTCAATATTCAAGTTCCAATAAAAATTGAGGCTCTCGTGTGAAGACTTTCCCAAGTGTTCCAATCAAACAACAACCTCCTTCTACCATGTTACCACAGCAGCTCATAGAGATGTTTGTTGAAGAATCATAATATCATTTTCTTTAGTTTTATTTAATCTGTTAATATTTTTTCAGTTGCATATAAACACATACATGACAAATCAAGACATAGATTTCACTTTAAAATGTTAAAATAAAAACAGCCAGTTGTGAACAACTGTTACAGAGATTTGTATTCTTCACTGTTTCTTGGTTAGAAGAAAAAGAAAAATAAACATCTTACTTTAATGTTGGAAATATATTTGACCTTTCTTAACAATAATAATCCAACATATCCCAGGGTTTTAGGAATATTGTAACTTTGGGACCTAAACTTTTATTGGAGCCTTTCCAAAAAATCACCAGGTGAACACATGTAGGATTGGGTTAAGAATGATGAGAACAGAGCTTTAGAAAGGACCGATCGGTTGCAGGGTCCCTGCTGAATAATAATAATTATTATTATACGGAGCTTACAAACTCAATAAATGGAAAGATAAAATAACAGTGTCAAACAGACGTAGTGGAAATGAGGAAAAGTCATATAGGAAAATGGGAGTCTATGATTAGAAGAAGGAATGTTAGAGGTACATTTAAGTTTTATTTAACACAGAGGAGTTGCAAATAGTGACAAAATCCAAAATGACATCTTGGCTACAGAAAGACGCACAGAGAAAGACATAGGGAGTTGGAGAAAATTTAAAATTCTGAGGTTCTAGTGTAGCATTGGTCATTCACATAAACAGTAACATCAACAATAAGAATAGGCTGGGTGACAAGGATTTCAATTGGTTCTGGGGAGTGTTGTTGAAAGGTTAGTAGATTGGAGCAATTATGAGATGCCAGAATTATTCTATACAGGTGTGGAGGATCAAGAATTTAAACATAAGAGGGGAACCAGGTGGATTGTCAAACCACCTATATATAGAGCAAGAAAAAAGGAGCAAACGTTTTTGACAGAATTTGAGTGGAAGAGATATCTAATGTATTAGGCCATTCTTTCATTGCTATAAAGAAATACCTGAAACTGGGTAACTTATAAGAAAACAATTTTAGTTGGCTCACAGTTCAGTAAACAGCGCCAGCATCTGCTTCTTCAGGGGCCTGATGAAGCTTTTACTCATGGCAGAAGGTAAAGCAGGAGCAGGCACATTTCATGGCCAGAGCCAGAGCAAGAGAGAGAAATGGAGGAGGTGCCACACACTTTTAAACTACCAGATCTGTCAGACCTCAGTCACTATAGACAACACCAAGTCATGAGGGATACGCCCCCATTATCCAATCACTCCCACCAGGCCCTACCTCTAGTACTAGGGATTACAATTCAACATGAGATTTACGTAGGGAAATTATACAAACTATATCACCTAGGAACTGAAGATTTCTTTCAGTGGAGGCAAGGATGGGATATTAAAATATCCTGTCAAGATATTACAAAGCCTTAAGTGGTAAGCAGAATTGTTTAATACATCATGGGTTCTCTAGAATATGCTGTGTTACCATTTGGCGTAGAAGGAAACACTGCAATTATAATGTTCATAACAAAATCTACAGAACAATTTGGGGATAAAGGAAATAAAAAGGAGATGGGACAATGGCCTTCCATTGATAGTAATGTGATAATAATAGTGTTTATGGAATGAATACAAAAATATGTTGGTATTAAGTGGACCTCAAATTCCAAAAGGAGGATGATCAAAGTATAATGCCATCTAGAACAAGTTTTCTTACATATAGTTAGGAAGGTTAGAACGTGGTGATTTTTTAAAACTCTCAGTAGAAATAATTTATTATTCTCAATGCTCTCCATACCAATTGAGCCAGTTTTAGTAACTGATTTTACATTTGAAATACTTTCACACTTTTTCTTATGAATGAACATAGCAAGAGATCTTAAAATATTAATCTTCTCCAAATCCCTTATAAAAGAGAATTTCCCCATTTATTCAGAGGTGCATGTATGGCTCTAAGATAAAATAAGTTTCTTATGAAAGGAATGCAAAGAGTAAGAAACCATGTTCAGTTTTGCATCTCCAAATTAGGCCCTTGAAGTTTACGTAAAATTTAGTAGCTTTGAAAAAATCACAGATTGTGATTTGCATAAACTGGTATTGTTAAGAAAAGTCACGGGAAAGTTTTCTTTTCTTCAAATGTGGGTAGTAATGGATACCATCACTTTTTTACATTATAAGGATTAAATTAG
Source organism: Macaca mulatta (assembly GCF_049350105.2). NCBI lineage: Eukaryota > Metazoa > Chordata > Mammalia > Primates > Cercopithecidae > Macaca > Macaca mulatta. Next base: position 58,543,523 of record NC_133422.1, read on the forward strand.
ATATCATATTTACAAGTTTCTTTATACTTTATATATTATAGCTTTTTACGAGTGCTAAATCTTGTCTCAACAATTACGTTACCAATATATTCATTACTATGGCCCCAGACAAGCAACCTCTTCGTCACCTGGGAAGTCATTAGAAATTTAAACACAATAACCCTAATATAAACTGGTGCAAGAGAAATTTGAGAACCACTGTTCTACACCAGTAAATTGAGTTAACTGGTAACCACTGAAGAAAAGGAACCTGTTTAGAGAAGAAACATGTGGTTCTAGGATAAAAACTCTGTTACAAACGTTGTGACAAAATATCTAAAATATTTCATTTTTATACAGCTACTGTGTTTACATGGATGTTTTGACAAGGAGAAATTTTTCAGTATGATGGAAAATGATCACATGGATTATAGAGGAGTTGCAAGATGAATTAGATCGAAATATCATTCCAACAGTGTTGATAGTCAGATATAAATGAGCCTCTGCGTTAGCTATTAATCTTGGCTAACTTGATGGGGTTATGTATTGTTAGTTTCTTCTTATTAACATGTATGAATTTGTTATTGGTTTATATATGTATCCATCTATTTGTGTATATTTCTGCTTGGTTCCTGCTGTCTTCTTAAGTGTTAAATGTTTTACATTTTAATTGTTTAAACTTAAGCATTTATGTAGTTTAACGTTCACTATAGTTGTAAAAGTTTAGTTATACCAACAACAAACCAATTTTAAACAATATAAATTGATATCATCTTTTCCCTTTCCACCTTATTACTGTGATATAGTGACCTTTCAATTGCAGCTTTGGAGTTATAATAATATAGGTGGTAGTGTCCGTGATATAATTCTCAAAATGTTTAATGTCAATTCTACCCCTCAAGGAGTAAATTCTATATTGGAAGCTGAATATAAGGTTAGAAGTAGAGGTCAAAGCATAAGTGCGCTGGCTCAGTCATACTAATAAACTCGTATACTCAGTAGGCTAATAGAAAATGAGCAGAAATAGGTGAAATCAGGGAAATGTAGACCTTCAGTTATGGGGATGAATTACTCCCAAGATCCTGAATCTGACTGATTCTTGAAAACCTGCATTTGTCTGACTAAACATCAACAAATATATTTACTTATTCTTCTACAAGCCAGATCAGAAATATTCTAATATTTGTTAAGTCTGAAACATAGATCCAACCATTTCAAAGATTATATAGTCTTAGAAGTACATAGAGGGTTTGTTTTATCAGCAAATAGAAAAATACTAGGTGTAAGAATGCAATAGAAAAAAAAGCACAATACACACACACACACACAAACCCCACATATATTCAGATGGTGCTGTATCTTTACTTGCTGTGGACTACTGCAGACATCATATAAATAAAATATAATACATCATTAGATGCCTGCAATTCCCATTTATCTATACAATTTTAGTTGATGCCACAAATGAAAAGTAGAAAGTGGATAATGGTGGATGGTTGTGTGCACTTGAATAAATAACCAGGGTAGCAAAAGTGATAACTAATAGAAGTTCAGAGAGAAGGAATGTAACAGACACAGAGAGAATTTACTTTTCTAAAAAATTACAGATTATCTTGTAATTTATAAACTCTTTAACTTGCAAGCATTTATACTGAAACAAAGCTGACTGAAAAAGAGAAGTTTACAGATGTTTCAATGAATTAAACAATGAATTAAAGTGAAGCAAAGGGGTAGAAAATATTAAGTTAAAATTACCAAGCTGAACTAATACTGACAACTGCTGCATTTCATCTTGAGAGTTCGTGACTTGGAGTTTTGAGTACAAAATTAATGACACGACTCTTTTGGAAAAATAGAAGTAGAATCTGAAAAAACTTTCTAAAAGATATTTTCAGCTGTTTAGGGGAGGGGGGAAGAAAGCAGGTCACTGATCAAGAAGCAAAAGCTTTCTATAAAAACTGAAAATATAGTATGAGAACAGACTCATTGGTCAAATTCAAGTTTAAATAATTCTTTTTTTTTTTTTTTTTTTTTTTTTTTTTTTTTTGAGACGGAGTCTCACGCTGTTGCCCAGGCTGGAGTGCAGTGGTGCGATCTCGGCTCACTGCAAGCTCCGCCTCCTGGGTTCACGCCATTCTCCTGCCTCAGCCTCCTGAGTAGCTAGGACTACAGGCGCCCGCCACCGCGCCCGGCTAATTTTTTGTATTTTTAGTAGAGATGGGGTTTCACTGTGGTCTTGATCTCCTGACCTTGTGATCCGCCCGCCTCGGCCTCCCAAAGTGCTGGGATTACAGGCTTGAGCCACCGCGCCCGGCCAATTTTAAATAATTCTTACAAAAAGATTGCATTTATCAATATCACTTATTGTTTTTCAGACGGATATACTCCCTTTATGATCCTAGGTAGAAGTGCAGTCATGCACCACATAATGAAGCTTCTGTCTGCCATGGACTAAACATATGATGGTGGTCCAATAAGATTATAATGGAGCTGAAAAATTCCTATTGATGAATTACAGTGTAGCCATCATAAAACCATAGAGCAATGCATTACTTGAGTTTGTAGTAATGCTGGTGTAAACAAACCTATGTGACTACACAGCCAGTCACATAAAAGTATAGCACATACAATTATATATACTACATAATACTTGATCATGAAGATAAACAACTGTTACTAGTTTGTGTTTATTATTCTTTACTTTTTTATCATTATTGTTTGTACTCCCTATTAAAAATAGAGAAGTCTACCTATTAAAATAAAAGTTAACTGTAAAACAGCCTCAGACAGGACATCCAGGAGGTAATCCGAGGAAAGCATTGTTATCACAGGAGATGACACGACACAGGAGATGCTAGCTCTGTATATTTTAGTGCCCCTGAAGACCTTCCAGTGGAATAAGATAAAGATGGAAGACAGTAGTATTGATGACACGAACCTTGTATAGACCTAGGCTAATGTTTGTGTTTGTGTCTTAGTGTTTAACAAAGGTTAAAAAGTGAAAAAAAAATAATAATTTGAAAAATAAAACTGCTTATGGAATAAGAATATAAAGAAAAATATTTTTGTACAGCTACACTGTATGTGTGTTTTAAGATGTTATTACAAGAATCAAATTTTTTAATTAGAAATTTTGTAAAGTTGGCATAAGTTGTTTTATTTATTGTTGAAGAAAGAAATTAAAAAAATAAATTTAGTGTAGTCTGTGTACAGTGTTTATAAAGCATGGAGTAGTGTAATGTCTTAGATCTTCATGTTTGAAACCACCCAACTCTCCCATGGAACTGATGTTCATAGTTTCTTTTGAAAAAACTTAGAAATTGACCCCCTCAGTCTAAAACTTGAAAAAAGCTATGTTTGTCTTATCTGAGTTCCTTTCTTAGGAAACCAACAATAAGCCTTCCCAGATAGTATCAAGGAACTGAAACTTACCAAATCACTGCATCTGGAAAATGAGACCCCTCACCCATCATGACTGCCTAACTGACCACCTAGTTCATTTTGACCAACTCCTCTTCAGTAACCCTCTCTTAATTCCTATTTCCCTACACATGGTTACATTTCTTTCCTGTAATATAAACCCATAATTTTATTCAATTGAGGAGATGAATTTTAGAGTCCTCTCCCATTTCATTGGCTGCAGCACCCAAGTAAAGCCTTATTCCCTGGCAACACCCGTTGTCTTAGTGATTGATTTTCTGTGCAGCAAGCAACAGGGCCTAGATGGTACCCCTGGCCTTTTGGTAACATGTTCACTCACTGCTCACTGACTCATACAGAGCAACTTCCAGCCCTGCAAGTTCCATTCATGGTAATTGCCCTATAAGCATCAAACAGTATTTATGATACCTTATGCTGTACTCTTTTTATCATTTATGTCATATTTTCAGTTATCCCTTTTCTAAGTTTATATATGTTTAGATAGATAACTACCACTATAGTAAAACTGTCTACAGTATTCAATGTAGTAACATTGTATATAGGGTTATAGCTTAGGAGCAATAAGCTATACTGTGCAATCTAGGTGTGTAGGCTATGTCATCTAAGTTTGTGTAAGTATACTCTACAATGTTTGTACAACAATGAAGTCTCCTAAGGATGCATTTCTCGGAATGTATTCTCCTCATTAAGGGATGTGTGATTGTAACTGACATACCATGTCCTATTGACTAGAAAACTGTAACAGTGGAAACTTGCTATGAAATTTAAATATATGCTAATAATCTTAATCAACCTTTTGCATCAAAAGCAACCTAAGTTAGAAGATGTTTTTACACTTAAATAGTATTCCACTCCTCAAATAAGAAGTGATTTATACAAATAATGTTATCTGAATGTTTGAATCTTGAAAACAGAGTGTCAACAAAATTTATTGCCTAAATTTTCATTAGTCTTTGACTGTGAAACTGAAATTAATTAGTTCCAAGAGTGTAAAATATCATCTTTACATTGTATTCCATATAATTTTGTCTTAGCATTAAATTAATCTTTTCAAACACATAGTAGTAAGATTTAAAAGGTTTCTTGTTGACTCTTCTTTTTATTTTCATTATTTTTTATTATACTTTAAGTTCTAGGGTACATGTGCATAACGTGCAGGTTTGTTACATGTGTATACACGTGCCATGTTGGTGTGCTGCAACCATTAACTCGTCATTTACTTTAGGTATATCTCCTAATGCTATTCCTCCCTCCTCTCACCACCCCACAAAAGACCCTGGTGTGTAATGTTCCCCTTCCTGTGTCCACGTGTTTTCATCATTCATTTCGCACCTATGAGTGAGAACATGCGGTGTTTGTTTTTTTGTCCTTGCGACAGTTTGCTGAGAATGATGGTTTCCAGGTGCATCCATGTCCCTACAAAGGACATGAACTCATCCTTTTTATGGCGGCATAGTATTCCATGGTGTATATGTGCCACATTTTCTTAATCCAGTTTATCATGGATGGACATTTGGGTTGGTTCCAAGTCTTTGCTATTGTGAATGGTGTTGCAATAAACATATGTGTGCATGTGTCTTTATAGCAGCATGATTTATAATCCTTTGGGTATATACCCAGTAATAGGATGGCTGGATCAAATGGTATTTCTAGTTCTAGATCCTTGAGGAATGGACACACTGTCTTCCACAATGGTTGAACTAGTTTACAGTCCCACCAACAGTGTAAAAGTGTTCCTATTTCTCTGGTGTGAGACGGTATCTCATTGTGGTTTTGATTTGCATTTCTCTGATGGCCAGTGATGATGAGCATTTTTTTCATGTGTCTGTTGGCTGCATAAATGTCTTCTTTTGAGAAGTGTCTGCTCATGTCCTTCACCCACTTTTTGATGGGGTTGTTTTTTTCTTGTAGATTTGTTTGAGTTCTTTGTAGATTCTGGATATTAGCCCTTTGTCAGATGAGTAGATTGCAAAAATTTTCTCTCATTCTGTAAATTGCCTGTTCACTCTGATGGTAGTTTCTTTTGCTGAGCAGAAGCTCTTTAGTTTAATTAGACCCCATTTGTCAAATTTGGCTGTTGTTTCCATTGCTTTTGGTGTGTTAGACATGAAGTCCTTGCCCATGCCTATGGCCTGAATGGTAATGTCTAGGTTTTCTTCTAGGGTTTTTATGATGTCAGGTCTAACATTTAAGTCTTTAATCCATCTTGAATTAATTTTTGTATAAGGTGTAAGAAAGGGATCCAGTTTCAGCTTTCTACATATGGCTAGCTAGTTTTCCCAGCACCATTTATTAAATAGGGAAGCCTTTCCCCATTTCTGGCTTTTGTCAGGTATGTCAAAAATCAGATGGTTGTAGATGTGTGGTATTATTTCTGAGGGCTCTGTTCTGTTCCGTTGGTCTATATCTCTGTTTTGTTACCAGTACCATGCTGTTTTGGTTACCATAGCCTTGTAGTATAATTTGACTCTTTTTAGCAGTAAAATCCAAGAAACATTAGCTTGATGTGTAATTGAATCTATGTTTAATATACTAAGCATAAATGGTAATAGAAGTCAAAACATACAGTTAATAAAATACACAAAGTAAATAAAGTAAAAAGATATCAGTGTCTTTGGTTCTTCTTTGTTCTTTTCATTACATTTTGGTTGTATAAGGATATAAGAAGCCATCTTCTCTTGAGATTAAACTTTGCACATTGCAAAATAAAAGTAAAAGAAACAGAAAACAATAAAACATTGTAATACTTACAAATAATTTAAAATCTTAACATTCAGATATTAAAAGAGAGAACACTTGTTTGATATTTGAATACATAGCCACTACACATATTCCTGTGATATTCTGTCTAATAGAAATCAGCAAATATTGTGGAATAAAGACTGGATGCATCTTTCAGTAAGAAACACACTGTATGATGAAGGAATTTTCATTAGTTTGGACTAGAAAAAAATTCCTGTCAAATACAATGATTCTAGTTCCAGCTTTTCCATATTAGCTGCTATAGTCACAAAGGATTCTCTTACTCTATTATGGTCATCCACTAATTACTCAAATATTTTACATAAAAAAAACACAACACTTTCTGTAGGATGCATATTCTTTTAACACTTTTTTGGCATTTCTATTAAAGTTAGATTTTTTTAAAGTAACTTTTATTAGCTAATTTTTTTTTATCATGGTGGACTTTCTATCACATCAATTAAAAAACAGTTCTCTCAAGATATTTAAAACCATTTTATTTGTCTCAAATATTTGCATACAAAAGTCTGTTAATTCGAATCTGTTTTAGGAAATAATCTGTTGGTTGCAATGAGACATTGAAAATTTCCTTAGTAGTAGTCGGAGTCAGCACCTGCATTAGATACTAGATTAAATTTTACTACATATATTAGTAGTCAAAAGTGAATGTTTTCATTCATTAATCCTTCATACATTAAGATATTGCTCATATTTTTCTTTAGTTTGGGTAGTATTAGCCCAAGCTAGCACCTAACAGTCATGCTATGAAGCAGAAGGATGGAAGCTAATCTGGACTGAGGGCCATCAGAACAGTGGTCATCTCTATTGACACTGATTTAGCTACCTAGTATTATCTCTTCTGCTTTCAAAACCATAGAGTACAGTATGTCAGAAGCTGCTGATATTCCCTGTACCTAGAGTTTCAGTCATTCTAACTCTCCATCAAGAGTCAGAGATTCATCAAAAACCCATTCACTCTTAATGCCTCTGCTCTCCTAAGATAATATGACAATGAACTATTATACACAGGGTATTGTGAAAAAGTCAAGAAAGACTTCTGAGAAAATATGCCTTTTGAGACTTAATGAAGAGCAGGTGTTAGTCACATATAGTTGCGAGATGTTGGATAGGGAACCATCTTAAAGACACCTAGATTAAAATAAATAGGATGGGGAGTGTCTTGGGAGTTGATTAGGCTTCAAGATCATGAATGTTGAGATAAGAATGACAATGTGAGCAGGTGTCAGAATGCAAAACTTAAAGAAACATTTCTGTCAGTTTAAGGAACTGAGAATTTACACTAGCTAAGATAAAGAATAATTGCAGAATTTTATCTGGGATACACCAGAATCCAATTTGTTTTTAAAGTGGTTAACTCTAGCTATGAAGAAAACCTATGTGATGAAAATAATACTGCAGATGAAAAAAATTAAGACATTTTTGTAGTCATATAGTTAAGAAAAGCAAATATCTTGGCCTAGGACAGAGATAAAAATATAAAGGTTTTTTGAATGTGGGAGGTTTTTCAGATTATTGAAAGCCATGAATATAGTAATAGGAGGAGTCTAAGACGAGTGTCAGTTCTTTTCTCTTGGACAACCGAATTAATAGAGAGGTCTATAATCAAAATACAGAGCAAGAACTTTAAAAGGCAAGATAAAATCCGATGTTTTAATGTTGATAGTATGGTGCCCATGGAAAATCCAGGTAGAGATATTCAGAAACTTATAAAATAATGTGTTTCTTGGTCAGAAAACAGTTATAAGCTGTAACACTGAATTGTATTGTGAAGGCTAAAAATCATACCTATTCTTTTTAATTCTTAGTTGGGATCTTTGGTTAAATCTAAGAATCAAATGGACAGAAGTCAGATTGACAGGAGGAAAACATACAAGTCATTAAGTTTTACATGTACAAGGTGATCTTCACAAGAGAGTAAAGACTTGAATAAATAGCCAAAGCACAGAGCTTTTGTACCTTTAAGCAAATAAATGATACACTTGTAAAGAAAATGTAAGACAAAGGGGTTTGGGGCTAGGGGCAGTAAATTGTGAGGAAGTCACTGGAAGATATATGGGGCGGGGGGATATAAAACTAGTGAAAGATAATAATTTGTTTAGTAAGTTTATTTGTAGAGATTCTTTGCGACATCAATTCCCAGCCTTTGGTGATAAGTGTTATTTTCTCATCCTGGTACGGAAGAGAATCTTTCTCAAAGAAATTTTTGGAAGGGGTACTTAGTTTTGTTTTTGAGACACGGTCTCACTGTGTTGCCCAGACTGATCCTGAACTCCTGACCTCAAATGATTCTCCCGCCTCACTGGGATTATAGTCGTGAGCCACCACATTCCACCAATCAAATAAATTGTTGTGGCTTACTATGAATAGAAGAGGACAAGATAGATAGCCCTTTCTGCATCTGGTGTTTCTCAAATGAATATAATGAGTAGGCATATTTTGAGATGTCATGACCTTAACTCCTTTAATTGAGGTATCAGTAGTGTATCGCTGGTGATTGTCTGAGGGAAACACACAAGAAGAAGAATGGGCTAAGAATAAAACTCTGAGTAAAAAGATTATTTAGTGGATTGGAGAAAAAAATCCCTTGAAGATTAAATGGTACATTAATCAAAGCAGTCTAAGGAAAGGGAGGATAGCACAGTATCACATTAGATATGGGAGCAGAGATTTCACGAAGTGAACATCCACCAGTGCAGTAGAAGACACAAGAAAAAAAAAAAAAAAAACTAACAACTAGCATATTGTTTATAACTTAATAATGTTATTGGCAAACATATTGGTGAAAAACAATTTGAATTGTCCTGTAAGTTACTGGGAAGTAAGGGAGAGAGAGAGCATGTGTGTATTCCCTTTCAAGAAATTTGGATTAAAAAAGACAGAGTTAGATTGGACCTACCACTCCATACAAGGTCAAGGCAGAAAAACAAACCAATAATGGAATGAACAAGTATGAGTAGCCTAGAGAAAAAAAGAAAAATGGACATATAAGAAAGATGCAAGAACCACAGGGAGGTGTGAACATAGAATCACTTAATGGGATTTCTGAAAGTAAGCTGAAAGACATGCTCTATTCAGCTATATTTAACTTTTTGTTTTGTTTTGTTTATTTGTTTAGGATATCGCATATCTACATAGTACTTCCTAGAGGCAAACTCATCTATTGTGTATTCATTCTGGGTTATAATTTTGGTATCAATAAATCTAATCTTTGTCAGAAATATAAAGAAATGGAAGAGTCATATTTAATTTTTATTGATTTCTAAGTAGTTCCTTAAAATGTGGGAAGAAAATAGAAGAGTCATAGAAATATGCTGGAGGAAAATTGAACATATTCTTTTGGAGGAATTCAAAAGCTAGTGAGATACTTTGCTTGAAAAAAGTACGAAAATATTACATGAGTTCACATGAATATTTAACAGACTGATATATTCTATTGAAGTTTAACAAGCAGCTTCACATCCCTTCAGTCTTTCCACTCCTGACTGCACTAACACCTGTTTTACTGAATTCTGAAGTAAAATGTACATCAGATTTTCTTAGTGGATTGTAAAAATGTTCAAAGGCAGTCCAGGGTGAGGATGTGTTCCTGGTGCAAATTGCTTTTTAATATTTCTAGACATATAAACCTCCCCTCAGCCATCCTCCTCACACAACTTCATATTAACCTAATGATCTGACTATAACAAATTGTCTAAAGCATTCTGCTGCCAAACTGCTTTACAGTTAAGCTGTTGCTTCATGCTTGCCCCTTTTTGTTCCGCCAAATAATTTGCTGTTCATCTCCGAGGCATAGTAAAAAGTGACACACAGGGATTTGAAATGGATGTAATCAAGTACACAGAAATACAAATATCATTAATTTATTTATCATGTATTCTACAGTGCGTATTTAGTATTTAGTATTAGAATTATAGCTTTATTGAGAAAACATCGTATAGGGAGATTTATTTTATTGTTGCCTACCATTCAAAAATAATTATTTGTTAGTATATCATGATAATTTACAATAATAAATATTGCATAGTGTTTCCCTTTTCAGAAAATGTTTTATAACTCTTAATTCCGCTGTTACATGAGCATCTTATAATTGTACAGTAATAATATGTGTCTTCTATGTGCCTCAGGTTTAATGTTTAACTTTGATTTAAGTGGCATTTGATTACAAAGGGAATATACTGTTCCTTTTCTGAGAAGGATCCCTGTAAGTCATCAGCACAATGCTACAGTTACCTAGTGAAACCCAGATAATGACAATTGCCTGATTATTGTTAACAACCACTGTTTTATAAGTTTCTTATTCTTAAGATCACTATAGTCATTTAATTATTCTGTATTTTATTATGTTGACTTCATTTAGCTTTTAACTACTCAGGATTTTTACACTGAGTTATTTTTAAATATTTACCTTTATAATTCTCATAACCCAAATTTGGATGCAGTATAGTTTGTAATTTATTAAAGCTTTTTAAAGTATATTTAAATAAATTTTTCTCTACATTTATGAAAAAATTAAAATGGATGCTTGTAACTCATTGATTTGGGTAATTTCTGAAAAGACTTTTACCTGGAAATACAGTAGCAGTTTTAGGGGGTGGTGGGCTTGCATTATGTAATTTAATCTTTAGGTCAATGATATTTATTAATCTGAGTTAATTTGTTCTAGGTATGGTTTTAGAATATATTCACTCTTTTCTAGGAGCTAATTATTTCTAAATATATTCACCCCGGGCTGAAACTCCTTGGAATACAATTATTTTTAGAATAGATGCTCCATATCTTTAAATTCATATTATGTTATGAGTAAAATACATAAATATATTTAATGAACAATATGAGAGATAATTTTCATAAAAATAAAAGTATAGGCAAGACTAATGTCTTCACGTTCAATTCAGTCAATTTATGAGTGTCCTGTTCTTTCTCCTAGAGGCTAACATTTTGTCATTGTCTTCAAGCAGAAGGACTTTCTAAGAGATCTTGGATATGACCAGACAATTTTGCAATTAGTTTTCCCCTTCATTGATAGGGTTTTTTTTCTGACTAGCAAGTTCATGATTAATTTGCAAATCAAAAAATTTCAGAACATTTCTTTCTGTCTACTTCATCCTCTGCAACATTGACATTTGTGACCAGCCTTGCCTAGTCACACTCTCTTTACTTCACATCTGTAACCCTGCACTTGCCTTTATTTGATTTTTTTTTTCTTTTAGATTGTTCCTATTATTTCCTTCAGTCAGTATGTCAGACAGTCAATAAAAAGAAATAATCAGAAATAAACTTTGACCACAAGGAATTCAAACAAACATAATACAGTTTTTAAAACCCTTATTTTTCTATTTACTTATTAGAGATTCTCATCAATTTTTCACAACTTCAAATTCTTAGAAGACTCTCAAACACTTCTTTTTAATTTCAACCTCTACCAAAGTTCCTGTGTGTCCAGATCTTGACTTTTAACAAAAATACTCAGAGCTTGAGATATGAGTGATGTGATAGGTACTTGTTGAGACCTTAGTCAAATCCCTTACCATTTTAGCGTTTCTTTTCCTGTCTTCTAAAAATGAGATTAGGCTAATTATTGAGACCCTTTATAATTCTAACATTCTAGAATGCTCTGGATCAGTTCTACCAGGAGATTCCAAAAGCATCATCTCCTTTTCACTCCAAATCAGTTTCCCCTCAGAAATTTGTCAGTTAAGGTTACAATGATTATCAACAAGTAGATAGATACATAGATAGGTACATAGATAGATAGATAGATAGATAGATAGATAGATAGATAGATAGATAGATAGATAATGTTTCTTGTCCTTCTTTCCTAATATAATTAGTTGCCTGATGGCAAAAATAAGAAACCCTATCACCCTTATAAATTTTTTATGTAATTCAAGAGGTCATTCAGGGTATAAAACAAAAAGTATATTTATTAAGTTGTACATATATGTGTGTTTGTGTGTATATGTGTGTATGTGTATATATATATGTATGTGAGAACTCCCAGGTGAAAGTTGTAAAAAGAACTGAAATTATAAAATTAGCGTATTGGATTCAGTTATCGCAGATTTTGTGGTTACATTTTCTAGATATTTTTCCACATATGATTCTATAGTTTAGTGTGTATAAAATAAGCCAAAGTCTGGGAAAAAGGAAGTGACAAGAAATGCAGTTGGGGAAAAATGCAAAGGCAAGATACTGAAAGGCCCTGTATATCATGTTAAGGAGTTTGAATTTTACCTTAAAGGCAAAAGACCAAACTAAATTACAATTCCATAGACTTATGGCATGATCATTTTCATTTAAAAAAATCAAATTTTGCACCAGTGAAAAGATACATTGAGGCACAACTGGAGGCAGCAAGGTCATTTAATAGGCTCTGCTGGTATCCAGATTTGAGACGATGAAGCCCTACTCAGAGCCATGTCACAAGTGGTAGATAACATGACCGTATTGGAAAAATTGTAAGAATCTATAATTGATGGGGAATTTCTATAACAAATTTTCTATAGAACATAAAGTGGGCAAAAGTCAAAACGACAACCAATATTACGATTTAAGCGATATTGTTGTGGATTGCCGTGCTACTCACAGAACCAAGGTGTAGATAAAGAGAAGACATCCTTGGGGATGTAAGTCGATCGTAGAATGTCAGATGCCTGTGGAATACGTAAGTAGAGTAGAATAAATAGTTAGCTCTATGGATATTCTATATGACCACTCAAGCATTACACAGGAGGAATAGTGTAGCCAAGTGGTCCAGGTTGACGGTCCTACCTCCACTTTAACAGGAGCACCTCTATTTTTATATGTTAAATTCCCATGAAGTTTTTTATATGTACAGATATTGCTAAGACTTTAAGAAAGTTTGGATAAGATAACATGACAAGTTATTAAGCTCATGTGTATACATATTTTCTTAATAGAAGAAAGAATATGAGCAAAGTAAATTCTTCTGATTTCTGGTCCAGTGATCTCAAACTTGTCCACACACATTTATATGATTTAGAGAACTACACTTAACTGATATGGTGGGACATTCAGAAATACCATTTCACTGGCAGAACATATTCTATTTTAGGGATTGATTTTATATATATATAAAGGGCCAGATGGTAAATTTTTCAGGCCAGATTTTTTTTTTTTTGTCACAACCATTCAAATCTGCTGCTTGTAGAGCTAAAGCAGCCATAGATAATATGTAAGTAAATGGGTGTGACTGTGTTTCAAAAGAAAAAAAAAGTCAATGATAAGAACAGTCACCAATGAGGTTTGGCCCACAGGCTGTAGTTGGTTAATCTCTGTACTATGTGATTCATTAGCCACGAAATCATAGAGATTGTATGACTCAGTTGAGAGTATTTGAGCATCTTAAGGGTATGTGTATAGCATATGTGATCAGAGAACAAGGGGATAATATTTTATTTGCCACTAAAAACACGTAGCCACTAGCTGGGCAAGGTAGCTCACATCTGTAATCTCAGCACTTTGAGAGGCTGAGGTGGGTGGATTGCTTGAGCTCAGGAGTTTAAGGCCAGCCTGGGCAGCATGATGAAACCCTTTCTCCATACACACACACACACAAAATAAAAATTAGCTGGGTGTGGTGGCATGCTCCTAGAGTCCCAGCTACTGGGGAGGCTGAGGTGGGAGGATTGCGTGAGCCCAGGAGGTTGAGGCTGCACAGAACCATGATCATGCTAACCATGTCACTCCAGTCTGGGTGACAGAGCGACCCTGTCTTAAAAACAAAAAACAAAATAATGTGGCCATCATACTTCCCAGTCCCAGAAAATATTCTATCACATCCTTGAGAGATGTTAAACCTTGGTTCACAGTTCTTTGGAAAAATAAAGAGAGTTATTGTCTGTAAGCTAGTAGCTTAGGAAGAAGAAAATAATGTGTTCTTAATAGACTACTGTGTTCTGAATCTTATTTGATTCTTCTATATAAGTGGGATTAGGGAAATCATCTGTGATCATACTTTCAGAATAATTCTATCTTAAATTCATGAAAATTAAAGTTGTCTTCTGACACTACAATGAGAACATTTGGCATGCTTTACCTTCGTGCAGACAGATTCAAGAATGTTTGACCACGCGATTCTTATTAAAATTCAGCACTAGATTGTTAGCATTCTGTTCTGTTACAACAGAGCCAGTATACAGTGAAAAGAAATATGAGGAAGCTGAGGTATCTCTTCTACACACTTTTTCATGTTTTTTATTCTTTTTTTGTTGTTCTTTCTTTTCTTCCCCCAAGAGAAGTGATGTCTTGGCCCCTCTCTATTTGGGTTGCCAGTTCTTTTCTGATTCCTTTTCAAAAAAATGAATACTATGTCGTTGTGAGATGCATATGAATTGAACCCAAAAAGGAAGAGTTATTATTAACATTCAGTTGTTAAAATGTGGGATTATATTTATTTAATTGGGAGGCAAAGGGGATATTTAGACTTTGGCTCATATCCATGGTTAATTTTTTTAAAATCTTAATGCTCTAACATGCTAGACATTTCTTCAGGAAAAAAAAAAAAATGTGCATTTTTTAACAAGAAAAAGAGCAACCTTCTAGATTTTCCCTTTGAAAACAGTCAACATGAGTTGCCTTGAATATATAACACAAAATTAAAATGAAAATCACATAAAAGTAATCACTTATAGTGTTTTAAGAAAAGATATATATATCTATGAAAGGATGGTAAAATTATCTGTTTTCAGTAATAATGCTGTTTTGAAGGTTAAAAAGTAGGAACTTACTTAGCAAAGAAGACAAAAATCACAGAAAAAGGAAAATGCTAAAATGTCCTCATTTATCACCTGTGAGGGTAAGGTGTATCCTACTGCTATTAAATGTTTAATGTAGCTGTTGGCAGGTGTGTATAATGAGCTGTTTAAAGTCTGAGAGACTGCTCGCATATCTATTTCTCATTTGCCTATTGCAAAATGTTGAAATTATCTCTACACTCTTGAAAATTCATTATAGTATTATTTCCTTTTAGTTAAGATTGTTCGTAGCATACAGTGGTTTTAAGATTTGTTCAATTTTATTTACTTTGGATAAAGTGGATATTTTCCTTTGTTAGGGAAAGTAGAACTCAGCCTCTGGGAGATTTTACTGGATATAAGAAGAGTTTGATTATTAAAGGTTAAGTGCATTGGACAGTACTGCTTATTTGTTAAAATTTTGTAGACCTTATTTAAGAATTCCCTCTAATGCAGTTATCAGTTGTGTGGTATTTCGTTAAATTAATTCATTTTATTTTTGGCCATCCTTAGACCAACACCTTGATTTAATTTCTTCAAATGAGTCCTGTTCTAACAATTCAACTTGTACTCAAATAAAATTAATTAAATAAATAGGAATTTAAAATGTGGACAAATTTTAATATATAAACATTGAAAGCAGTAAAATATCTTGTAGACATATGTTTTAGATTACAGATTCTTAAACTGTAGCATGTATAAGTATAAACATTATAGATTCTTTAAAAAAATGTCAAGACATCACTCCAAAAGGATTTTATTCATGAGATTCAATAAAACATGACTTCCTATAAAGCACTCCATGTGATTCTGTTGAAAATGGTAAACCAACTGAACAGGGAAGTACACCTGGATAAATAGTCATAAGGAACTCATACAGAATATTAAGTAGATATCTAAAATACCTCTGCAGAAAAACAGGGAGCAGAGTATTTGCATAAACTTGTACTGGGTACTAGGGTAGTTTTGAGGAAGGCACATATCTCCTTTCTCAGAAATACCTATTTATTTGACAGTATGATAACACTGATGTTACCTTCCCAAATACTTATTACAAGAAGAGGAAAAAAATTAAACATATTGCTTGTCCTTTAAAGTTAATATAAGAACAGAATACTTGGGTATTAAAGCGTAGATGCTAAATGAAGTATTGATTAATATTATTTCCACTGACATATTCTACATTGAAGATGCATAATAATCTCCAGCAGCAATTGTTAGATGTGTATAGTCTTGGGTCCCACATTTAAAACTTATAATCTAGCAACTCGGATCAGACAAGGGAATTTCATTTTGTAATACCATCCTATAATACGGTTTTGATCCAGTTGATTTGTGTGCCACATTCTGAGAACACTGTTCAGAGTAATAAGATTGCAAATGAAAAAATTATTCAGAATATACAACTAGATTAAATTTCACCAGAATAACATTGGGGCTATGTCCAAATAAAGTAGTAAGTCATTTTTTTTTTTAATCATTAAGACACTCAAAATTACTTAGCTTATTCTATTAGAAAAAATTTTACATTTACTTCTCAGATATTTTCAAAAGATATTCAATAATTTTCATACTAAATTTTCAAATCAAAATACTAGATTATTATTTTTTTTATTTTACTTTAAGTTCTGGGATACATGTGCTGAATGTGCAGGTTTGTTACATAGGTATACATGTGCCATGGCAGTTTGCTGTACTTATCCACCGTCATCTAGGTTGTAAGTCCCACATGCATTAGGTATTTGTCCTGATGCTCACCCTCCTTTTTCCCCCCACACCCCGACAGGCCCCGGCATGTGATGTTCCCCTCTCTGTGTCCATGTGTTCTCATTGTTCAGCTGCATATGAGTGAGAACGTGTGGTGTTTGGTTTTCTGTTCCTGTATTTGTTTGCTGAGAATGATGATTTCCAGCTTCATCCATGTCCCTGCAAAGGATATAAATGCATTCTTTTTTATGGCTGCATAGTATCCCATGGTATATATGTGCCACATTTTCTTTATCCAGTCTATCATTGATGTGCATTTGGCTTGGTTCCAAGTCTTTGCTATTATAAATAGTGCTGCAATAAACATACATGTGCATTTATCTTTATGGTAGAATGATTTATAATCTTTTGAGAATACATCCAGTAATGGGCCTTCTGGGTCAAACGGTATTTCTGGTTCCATATCCTTGAGAAATAGCCACACTGTTGTCCACAAAGGTTGAACTAATTTACAATCCCACCAAAGTGTAAAAGTCTTCCTATTTCTCTGCATCCTCGCCAGCAACTGTTGTTTAAACACTTTTTTTTTTTGGGGGGGGGAGTTATACCTGATGTAAATGACGAGTTGATGGGTGCAGCACAGCAACATGGCACAAGTATACATATGTAACAAACCTGCATGTACCCTACAACTTAAAGTATAATAATAATAAATAAATTTAAAAAATAAAATAAAATAAACACTTTTTAATAATCACCATTCTAACTTGCGTGAGATGATATCTCATTATGGTTTTGAATTGCATTTCTCTAATGTCTAGTGATGATGAGCTTTTTTTTTCATATGTTTGTTGCCCACATAAATGTCTTCTTTTGAGAAGCGTCTGTTCTTATCCTTAGCCCACTTTTTATGGGAAGATTAAAATTTATATTGCTTTTAGTAAGGCTTCAGGAAAAATGTTAATGAAACACGAAAGACAGAGAGTTGAGCCCAGTTAGAAATAACATACTATATATAGTCTGTCAATTTCGTTTGTTAATTTCAAGTAATACAAACTCAATTGATATATTTGAAAAATGAGGAAGTTTACCATAACTCAACAAGATATCTGACACAATCCAAGCAGAAAGAGAAAACAGTCCCCACTAGGATATCAGCTTTTATGTTACAAATTTCTCACTTTATCTTTGGAACCACAGAATCTCACATCCTCATATCAGTTTCTATATTCACTTTTTTACTTTTCTCTTCTTCAAAATGAGCTTTTCTTGCCTCTTCACTTGAATGAAGTGAAAAGTATCCATTTGCAGTTCCTGTGCTGTTAGGTATTTTCTTCTTTCAATTTTTATGCTCTAAAGAATGAGTTTTATAGAAAAGATAATTTAAAATATATATTTTAGCTTATATTTTGACACTATTTAAGGCAAATATTTCCACAATCCTCCATGTAGGATTTTCAACATTTATTTATTCAAGGAACATTTATTTAGAATCAGCAATGTGCTTGACAGATATCATAAATTTTGACAAAAAATGACATGACGGCCGGGCGCGGTGGCTCAAGCCTGTAATCCCAGCACTTTGGGAGGCCGAGACGGGCGGATCACGAGGTCAGGAGATCGAAACCATCCTGGCTAACACGGTGAAACCCCGTCTCTATTAAGAAATACAAAAAAAAAAACTAGCCGGGCGAGGTGGCGGGCGCCTGTAGTCCCAGCTACTCAGGAGGCTGAGGCCGGAGAATGGCGTGAACCCGGGAGGCGGAGCTTGCAGTGAGCTGAGATCCGGCCACTGCACTCCAGCCTGGGCGACAGAGCGAGACTCCGTCTCAAAAAAAAAAAAAAGTGACATGACAACTAGCAGTCAAAAAGATAAAATCAAGTAGGAAGAGAGGAAAGCAACTAAATTACATATGGTAAGTTATATAATATGAGAACATGAGCCTTAGCTTTCTTATGCAATGAAATAAGAAATCACAAAGAAGGCCATGTTGGAAAAGTTGGAAGGATCAGTACGTCCTTTTCAGATGACCAAAGGAAAAGAATATCTGAGGTAGAGGGGAGAGAAGATACAAAGGCAAGTACATTTGAACCAGCATAATTGGTGAGGGGAAAGAGAAGTTATTCTTTAAGGAAAACGCATGAGGTGCAAGTTCAAAAACTGAAAGGAAATTGCTTAGATAAAAATTCAAAAGATAGGTCATAAATTCATTAGATAAGGTAGTAGATAACGAAAATCATACATGATATTCAACATCTTTTGTTTTCACATCTACCATCCAATCAGTTTTTACTAATGTACCACAGTTTTCCTCAACAGAATTTGTTCTCACATTCTTAAAGACTGGGTGAATGTTCTTTGTATCCAGGCTCAAGTGTGTGACTCAATTTTGGCCAATCAGAGCAAAATATTTGATGATCACAGTGACTCGTTCAAAAGTTGGAGCATGAAGTACTACAGACAAATTATATTTAGAGTTTTCATTTGTTTGCTTTTTCCCATCACTGTTGGGAGTGAGATTGGCAGTTCATTCCATTACCAATATTCTGTCACATTTAGAAAATGCCAAATTTCCTAGGAAGTGATGATAATTTTAGTAAAAAATAAGCAATATGTGCCAAAAGTAGTGATAATTCTTCTTTGGAGAGCAATAACATGACCATAGTCCTAAAAAAACGTTCCCACAAAAAATTCCATAAATAAAATGCCTGTGACACAGTCAGAAATAACCACTTATATGTTAAGCCAACAAAGTCTTTTTGAAAAATAGCAAGGCATAAAAATAAAAGGCTAGTAAAAGAGACTCATGAAGAATCAAGATGTTAAACTATAACAAATTTTAAATTAATTATGCTGTCAATAATCAAAGAGGTTTACAAAATTGATAATTTTGGCAGAGAACAGTACATCATGAGGTGAGAAAACCATAAAAATTCTAGAAATCAAAAATAAAATAAACAGGAAACTTCAGTCTGGTCAGTTGCTTTCTCTGTGTTAATTTAAATGATGATGTTGATTTTACTTTTTTAGTTTACAAATATAATAAAGAGAATTGATTGATTTTCAAATTCATCTTTGAATACTAACCCCATATTCCTGGGATAAAAAACAGTTGATTGTGATATATTATTTTTATTTATTATTGAATTCAATTTTCTAATATTGTGTTTAAAAATTATGCATCCATATTTATAAAAGATATTATAATGTCCTTGTACAGATTTGGTACAAATATATACCATCGTATGAATAAAACTTACAAACATTAGCCCAAGAAGACCAACGCAAAGGAACATAAAATATACAATTCCATTTACATAAGGTTAAAACTAATAAAAGAAAATTATATTATGGAAAGTCAAGGTAAGAAAAAGCAGCAAAGTGATAAGCATAAATGTCAAGAAACTTGCCACCTATAAGGAAAAAAGTTCGTAAGGAGGAATAGTGATTAGAGTAGGGGCTAAAGAGGAGGATGGGAGCTGGAAGGGTTTCATTCTATTTCTTATTTTTCTTTTATTTTAAGTTCTGGGATAGGTGTGCAGGTTTGTGGCGCAGGTAAACTTGTGTCATGGGGGTTTATGGTACAGGTTATTTCATCATCCAGTTGTTAAGCTTGGTATCCATTAGTTATTTCTCTTGATCCTCTCCCTTCTCCCACCCTCCACCATCTGATAGGCCCCAGTATCTGTTGTTCCTCTCTATGTGTCCATGTGTTTTCATCATTTAGCTCCCATGTATAAATGAGAATATACAGGATTTAGTTTTCTATTTCTGCTTTAACTCGCTAAGGATAAAGACCTATAGTTCCATCTATGTTCCTGCAAAGGAAAATATCTTATTCTTTTTTTTTATGGCTGCATGGTATTTCATGGTAATGAATATGTACCACATTTTCTTTATCCAATTTGACATTGGTAGGCATTTAGGTTGGTCTCATGTGTTTGCTATTGAGAACAGTGTTGCAATGAACAAAGGTGTGCATATGTCTTTACTATAGAATGACTTCTATTTCTTTAGGTGTATACCCAGTAATGAGTTTATTGGATTGAAGGATAATTCTATCTTTAGATCTTTGAGAATTGCGCCACTGTTTCCCGCAATAGTTGAGCTAATTTACACTCTCACCAATAGTGTATAAGCATTACTTTTTCTCCACAACTTCACCAGCACCTGTTATTTATTGGCTTTTTAATAATAGCCATTCTGACCAATGTGAGAAGGTATCTCAATGTGATTTTTATTTGCATTATTTATAGTGATTTTGGACGTTTTTCACTTGATTGTTGGCCACTTTTCTTTTGAAAAGTGTCTGTTCATGTATTTTGTCCATTTTTTAATAGGGCTCTTTGTTTTTATTTCTTGGAAATTTGTTTAAGTTCCTTTTAGAAGTTAAACATTATACCTTTGTTAGATGTATAGTTTGCAAAAATTTTTTCTCCCATTCTGTAAATTGACAGTTTCTTTTGTTGTGTAAAAGCTCCTTAGTTTAATAAAATCTCATTTTTCAGTGGGTGTTTTTGTTGTAATTGCTGTTGGCATCTTTCTTATGAAGTTTTTGTCAGTTCCTACATCCTGAATGGTATTGCCTAGGTTGTCTTTTGGAGCTTTTAAATTTGGGGGTTTTACAATTAAGTCTGTAATCTACCTTGAGTTGATTTTGTAATATAGCATATGGAAGAGGTCCAGTTTCAGGTTTCTGCATATGACAAGCTAGTTATTCCAGCACCATTAATTGAAAAGGGTGTCATTTTCCCATTGCTTGTTTTTGTCAGCTTTGTCAAAGATCAGATGGTTATAGGTATGTGGCCTTATTCCTTGGCTCTCTATTCTGTTCCATTGGCCTTTGTTTCTGTGCCATTATCATGCTGTTTGGGTTACTGTAGTTCTATAGTATAGTTTGAAGTCAGGTAGCACGATGCCTCCAGCTTTGTTCTTTTTGCTTAGTATTGCCTTGGATATTCAGGCTCTTTTTTGGTTCCATGTGAATTTTAAAATATATATATGTATATATTTTTTTCTCTCTCTTGCCTGATAGCTCTGGCTAGGATTTCTAATACTATGTTGAATAGAAGTGGGAAAACAGGGCATCCTTGTCTTGTGCCAGTTTTCAAAAGTAATCTTACTGGCTTTTGCCCATTCAAGAGCCATATGACATTCTATTTCTTAAATTGTGTGTTGATACAGATGTGTTCATTTTGTGAGAAATTGCTGAGCAGGCCTTTGGTTTTCCGGGGATAAGGAAGTACATTTTGGGATGTGCATTATTTCTTATTTTAACAATAAATGATTTAATAATCTTAAATTACCTTTGTAAATAATAAAAAAAATAAGTTGCCAAACTATATGATTCCATATTTCAAATTAGAGTGTGATCAGTCTTGGTCTTGAAGTTCAAAATTCAGATTTAAACCCTAAACTTATAATCAACAGTCATTTTTTGCAAGTTACTTTTATCTTTCAGAATATTGTTTTTATCTTTAAGATAAAAAGAAAAAAAAATTTTGAAACAGAATCTCACTCTTATTCCCAGGCTGGAGGGCAATGTGGTCATCATGGTTCACTGCAGCCTCCCAGGATCAAGTGCTCTTCCTGCCTCAGCCTTCCAAGTAGCTGAAACTACAGGCATGTGCCCCCAAATCTGGCTAATTTTTGTATTTTTATGGCAACTGGGTGTCCCTATGTTGCCCAGGCTGGTCTCAGACTCCTGGGCTCATGCAATCCTCCTGCCTCAGCCTCCGAAAGTTCTGGGATTAAAGGTGTGAGCCACTGCAACTGGCCTAATGAAAACTTTTTAACAAGAAAAAAAAATCTCAGAAGTTGTTATGAAGATTACATGAAGTAATGTTGATTTCATCTCACAAATATACATGCCCAGGCCAGTCTCCTCTGCCCTGTTTCATTGCTAAAGTCTGTGGTCAAAGCACCATCACTTTATAAAATAATGAGTCCGACATCTGAATTCCTATGCTTAAATTTTATTCTCAACTTTAGTTTTCTTTCTATAAAATAAATTAATAATATCATTCCCTCATTTATCATTTTTTGGCAGCCCTTCACTATAGGATGAAGATCAATTTTCTTTTCATGGCAAAGAAGGATAGTTTATAATTTTAGACTTCACTCTCTCCAGTCTCAGTTTCCACAAATCTGCATCATGAAATCTAATTTTCTATCACAAGAACTTAGAATTTCCCATGTTTCTTTTTATTACTTACCTTTGAACAACGTAATCTCTGTGGCTGAAATTCTCTCTCCCATCTTTGCTGTCTGATAAACGCCTATTCATCCTTCTAGATGCAGCTAAAATCCTGCTCTTCTATGAAATCTTAAGGGTTTCCCCTGACATAGTCAATATGTCTAAACTCTGGGCTCCTTTTAGTACTTCATCTTCATGATTTATTAGTTTGTACCTATATTGTGGGCTAGCCAAGCTTTAGAACTTTGCTGGAATTTCCATATAAGTTAGTATTTCTTTTGTCTCTGATATGTTCAAGAAAAAAATAAAGAAAGAAAAAGAGATAAGGACCAGGAGGTAATGGGAATGGAAAAAAAGGATATATCACATCTGTTGGGATAAGACTGAGTGACTTTTCCCACCATTTCTTTAGTTATACTCTCAAGATTTTGTGCCATGTCAAGGTGTTCTCAAGAGGAGCAAGTGCAAAAGAGGGACAGCTGTGGTTCTACTAAACTTGAAAGAGTTTAAGCAACACAACTCATAAAAGACAGAAATAAAAGTAGAGTCAATGCCAGTTAGAAAATTTCTCCAATGTGGGTCCCAGCCACTCACATGTTATACCCTCACATATTAAAGTGAGTCAATTCCAGTATCTGTTACCCATATCTAATCTTGTTTTATCCATATTGTATTCTATTATTGCTTAACTGAATTTTAGTAAAGCATTGTTTTCTTCTAGAATACTAGCCATATTCACTAATTTTAGAATGTGGCATATTGATCACTGTTCAGGAGAATTGGAAAGCATTCTCCCACAAAGAAATCTTCTTCCTACAAAATAGGCTACTCAGAGATTTGCCCTTGTAAAAACATGTTCCATCACCAACTGATAATTTGGAGTGTGAAATTTGGAGTCATTATAAATAAATGTAGGATTTATTTGAAGCCAATATATTTCATGCATTCAGCATTTCTCACACAATTATCATTTATGTGGACCTCTTATTGAAGCTCAGTTTCAGCCAATTTAAAACATAATTGCTTATCTCACCTAAATGCTCACATGAGACATGCAAAGTAAATTTTGGATTGCCAATGTCATCCCAAATGCTGAGACACAATTCTTGATAGCTTGCTCACATTTTTGCACATCTTGCAAGAGAGATACTAACTGCCCTTTTACCTGGACTTTGTTTTTAAGGATATTTGCACTGTCCTTATTGTAGGATTTTTTTTAAATTACTAGGCTTCATTTCTTAGAGAGCAGTTTTAGGTTTATGGAAAATTGAAGAGATAGTACAGATCTCCCTTATACCTCCACTTCCTTCCAATCAGTTTCCTATTATAACGTTTTGCATTAGGTGTGGCATTTTGTTAGAATAGATAGGGCAATATTGGTACATTATTATTAACTAAAGTTCATAGTTTACACTAGAGTTCAGGCTTTGTATTGTACAATTTTATGGATTTTGACAAATGTGTAATGTCATATATCCAATATTAAGGTATCAAACAGTATAATTTTAGTGCCCTAAAAATCTCTGTGCACCATTTATTCATCTCTCTCTTCCTCTAACCCCTGACAACCACTAACTTTTTTCTGTTTCTACAAGTTTGCCTTTTTCTGACATGTCATATAGTTGGAATCATACAGTAATACTTTTTTCAGACTGACTTTTTTCCCATAAGCAATATGCATTTAAGGTTTTTCCAAGTCTTTTCATAGCTTGCTAACTATTTCTTTTTATTACTGAGTAATATTTCATTGCACAGAAACATTTGTTTATTTACTCACCTTTTGAAACAATATTTTGTCTTTTTTAGTTTTGGGCAATTATGAATAAAGCTTCTATGAACATTTGTATGCAGTGTTTATGTGAACAAATGTTTCCGCTTCACTTAGATAAATCAAATGTGAAAAAACATTACGCTTAGCTATGAGAAACACAGTTTTAACATGTTTATCTATATGAGAAGCTTCCGGAATGTCTAAAATGACAGTATCACTTCACATTTTTACCAGTAAGGAATGAATGAGCCTACTGCTCTGAATTCTTTACAGCATTAGTTGTTTTCAGTTTGGAGGGTGTAGCCAGTCTAATAGATGTGTGGTGGTATGTCATTGTAATTTTAATTTAAAATTCCCTAATGACACATGACACTGTGAATCAGTATATGCTTATTTATCATATATATATATACACACACACACACACACACACACATACGTATCATATATGTGTCTTCTTTGATGGTGTCTATTCATATCCTTTGTCTATTTTTGATTAAACTGTACTCTTACTGTTGAATATTAAAGGTTATTTGACATATTTTGAGGTAAGTCCTTTATCAGATAAGTGTTTTGTAAATATTACTTCCCAGTCTGTAGCTTGTCTCTTAACAGTGTCATTTGTATAGCAGAAATATTTAATTTTAACAAAGTCTAACATCAATTGTTTTCTTCTACACATTGTTCTTTTCGTGTTGGTTTCTAAAAACTTATTGCCAAATGAAAAGTCACATATATTTTGTCCTATAATATATTCCAGAAAGTATAGAGTTTTGTGTTTTATATTTAGGTGTATAATCCATTCTCGGTTAAATTTTATGAAAAGTGTATGGTGTGAGTTGGATTCCCTTTTTGGTTTTTGTCCATATACATGTACAAATATTGTAGCACCATTTATTGAAAAGGCTCTCTCCATTGCATTACCATTTCTTTTCTGTCAAAAATAAGTAGACTACATTAGTGTGGATCTATTTCTGGGTTATATATTCTGTTCCACTGATCTATTGACTTATTCTTTCGTCAATATCATACTGTCTTGATTACTGGGAGCTACATAATAAGTTCTGAAGTTGGATGATGTCAGTCCTCCAGCTTGTTCTTCACTATTATATTGGTTGTGTTTTTAGTCTTCCTTTCAAAATTTTAAATGCTTACTCCACTCTTGTATAGTTTCTCATGAAAAGTTGGATGGCTGGGCACGGTGGCTCAAGCCTGTAATCCCAGCACTTTGGGAGGCAGAGGCGGGCGGATCACGAGGTCAGGAAATCGAGACCATCCTGCCTAACAAGGTGAAACCCCGTCTCTACTAAAAATACAATCAAAAATTAGCTGGGCGTGGCGGCAGGCACCTTCTGAACCCGAGAAGCCGAGCTTGCAGTGAGCCGAGATCGCGCCACTGCACTTCAGCCTAGGAGACAGAGCAGAACTCCGTCTCAAAAAAAAAAAAAAAAAAAAAAAAAAAAAAAAAAAAAAAAGAAAAGAAAGAAAAGTCGGATGTAATTTATACTCTGGTTTCTATATATGTTAGGTATTCCTCCCCCAATCCCCTGGTTTCTATCTAGATGTTATTTTTGTCTTTGGTTTTCTGAAGTTTGAGTATGTTATACCTAGGTGTGAGGTTTTTGGTATTTATTCCTCTTGGTGTTCTCTGAGCTTTTTGGCTATGTGGCTTGAATTTTATCATTAGTTTTGGGAAATATGCAGTCATTATTGCTTCAAATAGTTCTTCTACACCTTACTCATTTTTTTTTCTCGTATCCCCATTATGCATATGTTATACCTGTTTACATTTTTACATGATTTTTGGATATCCTGTTCTATTTTTCCAGTTTTTTTAATTCCTTTTCTGTATATATATATATATATATATATATATATATATATATATATTTGCATTTCAGATTGGTAGGTAATTATTGTCATATCTTCAGGGTCACTGGATACTTTACTTGAATGGGTTCAATCTACTGGTGAAGGCATCAAACGAATTCTACATACATTTTTAAATTTCTAGCATTACCTTTTGATTCTTTATTAAAATTTCAGTCTCTCAGTTTATATTACCCATGTGCTATGGTTTGAATGCCTTTCCTTTCTGAAACTCATTTCAAACTTAATTTCCAATGCAACAGTATTGAGTTGAGACCTTGAAGAAGTAACTGGGTTACGAGAAATCAATTCATGAATGGATTAATAGATTAATCAATTATCATGGGAGTAAGTTATCCCAAGAGTGGATTTGTTATAGAAGCAGGTTAGGCTTTCCAGTGCCTCCTCTCACCCTGTGAGGCCTCCCACCTTGTTGAGACACAACACTAGTAGCCAACCAGATGCAGCTGCCCAATATTGAACTTCCTGGTCTCCAGGACCATATGAAATACATGTCTTTTATTTATACATTATAAGACTTAGTCATTCAGTTATAGCAACAGAAAACCAAATAAAGCAATGTTTATTCTTTTATGTTCACTTTTTTCCCACGAATGACCTTAGCAAATTCCTTATAATTATTTTTAATTGCTAGTCTGATAAATTCAGAATTTGTCATGAGTCTGAATCTGTTTCTCATGATTCCTCTCCTGATTTTTTAAAAATATATTTATTTGCCTTCTAGCATATTTCGTAGTTTTTCTTGTTGGTGTTGAGAGCCAGACATAACATATGAGGTAACAGAACCTGAGATGAACTGGTCTTTATTGTGAGAGATTATGTTTACTTGGGTAGGGTTTATATCAAAAAGATACTTACACTTGTATGTATATAAAGTACTATTCACAAGAGCAAAGACATGGAATTAACCTAAATGTCCATCAATGGACGCTAGATTTTTAAAAAAGGCATAGATATCATATCTATCTATATATAGATATCATATATCTATATGTAGAAATCATATATCTCTATCTATGGATATTTATATATCTATCTGTATGCAGCTCCCATATATCTGTATATAGATCTCATATATCTATATCTATCTATTTATCTATCTATCTACACACACACCATGGAGCATTGCTTAGCCATAAAACAGAATGGAATTGTTTCTTTTACAGCAACATGGATGGAACGGGAGACCATTATCATATGTGAACTAACTAAGAAACAGAGAGTAAAATACTGCATGTTCTCAAAAGTGGGAGTTAAATAATGTCTACACAAGGACATAGAGAGTGAAATAATAGACAACAGAGACTTCGGAAAGGTGTGAGAGTGGTAAGGGGGTGAGGGATAAGAAATTACCTCGGCCGGGCGCGGTGGCTCACGCCTGTAATCCCAGCGCTTTGGGAGGCCGAGGTGGGCGGATCACGAGGTCAGGAGATCCAGACCATCCTGGCCAACACTGTGAAACCCCGTCTCTACTAAAAATACAGAAAATTATCTGGGCGTGGTGGCGGGCGCCTGTAGTCCCAGCTACTCGGGAGGCTGAGGCAGGAGAATGGCGTGAACCCGGGAGGCGGAGCTTGCAGTGAGCCATGATGGCGCCACCGCACTCCAGCCGGGGTGACAGAGCGAGACGCCGTCTCAAAAAAAAAAAAAAAAAAAAAAAAGAAAGAAATTACCTAATGGGTACAATGTACACTATTCAGGTGTTGGTTACATTTCACCATTATGTAATACATTCATGTACCAAACCTGCACTTATACTCTTTAAATCTATTTTAAAAAAACGAATAAACAAATATCTTTTTGTATTAAGAAAATTAAGAGTGTCTTCCAAAGTATTGCATTTAAACATAAGGAGATATATTATGTGACAGAAAAAAGCAACAGCAGAAAGCTAACATTGAGAAATACAGTGACTTAAGAATTTTCCAAGAAGCCTAAACCTTAAGGTCATTCTTGTCCCCAAACCACATGTTTTCAATAATTTAAATTGATGTATAATAGTTGTACATATTTGGGGGGTATATGTGATATTTTGATGTCTGTAAAAAATGTGTAATGATCAAATCAAGGTAATTGGAATATCCATCACCTCAAAATTTACCTTTTCTTCCTGTTGGGGACATTTTAATTCTAAATATTTTGAAATAAACAATAAGTTAGTGTTAACTATAGTCCCTCTACTGTATTACTGAAATATTAGAGCTTATTCCTTCTATCTGTGTTTTCGCACTTTTTAACCAACTTCTCTTTACCACCACACTCCACATTCTTCTTGACCTCTGATAACCACCATTCTACTGTCTACCTCCATAGTCCATTTTTTTTCATGACCTACATAACAGTGAGAATATGCACTATTTCTCCTTCTGTGCTTGGCTTATAATAAATGGATAAAGAAAGCATGACTATATATATACACACACACACACTGGAATATATTATTGTGTGTATATATACACTATATATGTATTGTATGTATATATGCATATATGTATATATTATATATGTATACATATATTATACATATATGCATATTGCATATGTATATATAATATACATATATATTGTGTGTATATATATACTACACATATATATGTGTATAGTATTGGAATATATTATTCAGCCATTAACAAGAAATATCATTTTTGGCTACATGAATGGCACTGACAGTCACTATTTTAGGTTTCCAGTTATTGTCACTTAGAGACTGATTCTTTTAAATATGATTGTGTGCATGCTATCTCAACACCTTGCAGAAAACTGTTAACCATTATTTGTTGTTATAATCATTTATTCATGTATTCTGCAAATATATAATGAGACTGGGCACAGTGGCCCATGCCTGTAATACCAGAACTTTGGAAGGCCAAGGCAGGAAAACTGCCTGAGCCCAAGAGTTGAAGACGAGCTGGACAACATAGTGAGACACTGTCTCTACCAAAAATAAAGAAAATAATCTGGGCATCATGGCAAAAGGATGTAGTCCCTGCTACACATGAAACTAAGTAAGGAGGATCACTTCAGGTTAGGAGTTTGAGGCTTCAATGAGCCTTACCACTGTACTCCAGTGTGGGTGACACAGCAAGACTTTGTCTTAAGAAATAATACCAAACAAAATAAAATGCTAAATATGTAATGAACATGTAACAAGAAATTTTTCATGTTATTTTTCCCTCCTTTCTATACCTCTTACATTAATTTCTATTGTTTGTTGGTGAAATAAGTCAAATAAAAAATATTGTGCTAAACATTTTAAAGGGTTATATGCTGTAGATTATATTAATTGCACTATTACATTAAATGACAATTTGACTGCATAAATATTTTATGTTTAAATTGCTTTAGCTTCAGCACTTCCAAAATATTACTTCATTGTGTTTTTACAAATCATGTTGTTGTTGCAAAGTTTGATATCAGTCAGCTTCTCAGATTCTTTCTTCTTTATAGGGAGACTTTGCTGAATTCACTGTATTTAAGGTATTTATTTAAATTTCACTCTAATGTGACTAGATAGTTGTTTTCCTCATCAATTCTATTTGGTACTCTGTGAGCCCCAGTTGTCAGTAGTTTTATTTTTTCTTAGTTCTGGAAAATTTGTCATTATTATATCATTGATTATCTTTTCTCTTTTTTAAGTTTTTTTTCTGTTTCTTTTGTATATTTAATATCTAGATGTTAGTAATTCTGTTTCTTTTTTTTCTTAAGTATCATATTTTTTCTCTTATATGTTATCTCTCTAATATTTCCTGCTGCCTTCTGGAAAACTTTTTTATTGTGCTTTTTAGTTGAAATGACATAGGATTTTTCTCATTCACTTTGTAAGTTGGTGACCCCTGGCTAGTGATGCTCCCACTAGGGCCTCACTCGGCCACACTACCTGCCGGAGGAAGTGGCCCACCCAATCAGTCTGCTGAGACCACACTTGGCTTGTGCACCAGCTCGGCCCCAGCCCACCCGTGTTATAGCTCATACCCGTGTTCATAGGTTCCCAAGTTCTTGCCCCACATCCAAGAAGAATGAGGATACGCTGACAATTGAAGGATAAGGATGACAGAGAAGAATTTTTTTGAGTGATGAAACAGCTCTCAGAAGAGAGGGGACATAAGGGTGGTCAACCACCAGGAATTGGGTGGTTTCTCTCTCAGTGTGGCTGGGTCTGTGGCTTTTATAGGCACAGAATGGGGAGAAGTGGGCTGTAGGTAGCCCTGGAAAAGGTAACATTTGATTGGTTAAAAGCATTACTCAGAAAGAACCAATCACGAAAGAGTAGGCAAACAGGAATAGATGTTCTCACTCTGGATTACAGGTTTCAGGCTCTTTTGGGCTTAAAGATGGGTTTCACTGGGATTTGCCCCTGTCTGCCTAGGATTTGTCTGCCTAGGATTTGTCTGACTACTGCTGCTCTCACAAGTATGCATTTCTTACCTTTTGGCCTTTTCTTATTATTTTGGATCATTTAATTAAATATAATATTTCTCATATGTAATTAACTGTCTTACTATAAAAAATATTTCTAGTTCATGTAACAAGGTCTTCTCTTATTTACTTGGGAATATTTATTATACTCACTATTCTAGTAATTATGTTCATACATTCTGTGTTACACACTTTGTTGACTTCCACAGTATTTGACTTATTGTCTATTTATCTATATGTATTGAAGTGTTAGAAAAGGTGTGATACCTTTTGTCACCCATAACAGTCATAGATGACATTTCTGTAACAATGACAGGTTAACAAGAGAAAAGTATAACACATTTATTTTATGAAAGTTTTACCTGACATGGACAAATTCAAAAATAAAGAACCAAAGACCCAGGGAAAAATGTCTGTTTTATGCTTGGATTAGATGAAGAATGAATGGATGTGGAGAAATGGGATTGGACTGAGGGGGGAAGATCAGCAAGACATGTCTGTTTAGATTATTCTTTCCCTCTCTATGTAGCATTTCTTCTTCCTAGGTATAAGGCAAGGACCCTCTGGAATGAGACTTTTATGACCAACCGTCCGACAAGGTGGGTCAGATAATTTCCTTATGGCCAGCTCTTACACAGAAGGGTGAAGAAATACTGGAGTAAATTTTCTTTTTCTATGACCTGTCTTTGTGAAGAGGGACTCTAGTTTCTATGGATTGCCTCAGGGAAGAAAAAGAAGCAAGAAACATTAGGGCAGGAGGTCAGAGAGAGACTTTGTTTCTGAAGCTGTTCCTAGGGCTTTGCAATCTCCTTCAGTTGAAAGTAGTCAGCATGCCAAAGCTCAATACTTTAGGCTATTGTTTTCTGAGCTCTAATACCATCCATCCATTTATCTGCCCGTTTATTCATATCCATCATTGTCATCATTAGGTTATTGTTTTTATGGATAAATTGAATTGGGGAAGAAGTAAGCTTGGGCCCTTTTTTGTGACCCTTCAGCTAGTTTAACATAATACTTAAATTTTAAATACAGAAACATTTCTATGAAATTCTATCCTAAAGCGAGATGGAAAAAGGAATGTATATAAACATATCATGATGAATGGCTTTCTGGTTAACATTTCCCTGATAGAGTGCCCCTTGTTTTATAAAACCGAACTTCATAGATAGAACTGAAAAATATTTTTTTCCTTGACCGAATTTTAGTCAGGCTTCTCTGAGCCCTTTGGTTTGACTTGGCTCAACTTTGGGCTTCTGTCTCTGTCCTTGTAAAGTACAGTTTTAGCAAGAATTTGCTAAGTCAATTTAGCCAGAAGATCCCACCCTTGATATCTAATTACTTTTAATAATTTAACAAATTACTCATTTTCCACCATCCACCAGGTAATATTTGATTACTCTGACCTGTCTTCTGCAAGAATTCTGTCACTTTGCTTTATCCACAATCTTCCCTTACTCTTGAAGTTTCCTCTTAGTAATTTTTTATCCACAGACTCCAACTCTGCTCCTTGGATATAAATTTCCACTTTTCTTTGTTGTATTCATAGATGAGCACAATCTCTCTCCCTTACTGCAAAATCTGATTAAGATAGTCTCTATACCTATTTTGATGACCCTGAATAAAAAGCCTTCCTTGCTGTTTTAAACCAGTATAATAAATATTTTTTTCTTAACAGTATATATTATCTAATGTAATGTTTTAAAGCCAATTCTTACATGAAATTTTATTTACATGTAATATAGCATTTTTTTAAAAGTTAAAAAGTTACTTTTCTAATATGATTGGGAAACTGCTAGAATAACTGAGCCTTAAGTGTCAAAGGCATGAAAATTGCATATAATCTTACATACAAAGTAATTAGTTGTTGCCTACCATATTTATAGACGATCAATAAATTATTCTGAAGCATTTACATCCTAACATAACAACATGTTACTTATATGGGTGCTTTATTGTGATTTAATTACATTATAGGAGTTTGTAGTTAAGATATAGGGCATTTTATTTATTTTTTCTTATTGGTTGATGCTAGTTAGAAAAGCTTTTTATCCTAAATATCTATTTTTCTTCTCTCTCTTTGGATCTTTCAATTTTGCCACTTATTATTTGGATTGTATCAGAGTTTCTAAATACATACAGTGTTTTAAACTGAAGATTTTCATGAAATAATTATGTGAGTTTTGCTCACAAAGAAAGAAAATATTGCTTGTTTCCCATTTAAGGTAATTTCTATCAATATTTTATTTGATATTCAATGATTAATTGATACTGACCAAGACAGCTTTCTTTGTTCTCTTCAACTTGACTAAACCTTAGGCATGTTTCTTTCTTACTGTAGGCACCCTGGACCTCTCTTTTCTTAGAAAACTTGCTATTGCAGACTCTTTCTCTGCCCCTCTCAGATGTAAGTCTTCTTCAACTCACAAGTGGTTTCTCAAGAACGTGGCAGCCATCTTTGAAAGGTAATCATCAAGAAAGATAGTCCCCAATCTCCTAGTCTCTGGAAGAGTTAGAAACTAACTTCAATAAGCATCAAGTAGCAAATACTGATGGCCTCATCATATTCACCAACTTTCTCCATAACTTTTTCAACTTTCTCTATTATTTTTTCACTAGCTCACACAGGTGCTAAAACCTCTTCCATCTTTTATTTCAAAGAAGTAGAGTACAAGTTGTCTCCCACATGGCAATAGATCTGACCGTTATTACAGAAAGTTCCTCATTGTTTTTAACAAGTGTTCAGTGCAAATTTTTCTTTGTCAATGCAGGATCAGTCCATTTACACATCCTTTAAAGAATTTATACTATGAAAATCAGTTTTAAGAAAAATGGCATATTTAACAGAAATCAACACTGAAAAAAGATTTCCTTCTCTTGTGTTTAAGCCCCAAAGATATATATTTTTGCTTTGTATTAAGATAGTTTTTGCTCCTTCTCTTACTAAACTCTATTCCATTTTTGGCTATATGTGGATCTTATCAATAACAGTTATTAATTAGTTGTCATGATTTACAAAATCTCTGATTTGGATGAAATATAAGGCATGAAGTTTTTAAAAACAAGCTCAAGAATAAATTAATTTTTGAAAAATCCAGTGAGTGTTAAATGAAGCTGAATATTTCTAGCAAAATATAAAAATATGCATATTACGTTATTAACAAAAATATTTTAACTCCTCTCTCTGTAGGCCCAATAATATAATTTCCTGATGAATTGTAATAGACACAGTAATATGACTAATTTTCCACCATGTTTCTAAGATGTTCCTTTTTATCCATCTTGGTAAAATCCAAATTGCCCAAATAATGGTTGGCAATCAGCAAATCAGAAAGAAGAAGGTCTTCCTCTCTGTGAAACTTGTGTGACACCTCCCAATCTGCCTTAATAAAGCCCCCAAAACCATTCCTTCCTCCTTTTCTAAGTTAGAATGCTCTTAAAATCCTCGTCATATGGGATGTTTTTTTGAATAAAAGTCTATTCTAGTAGTCCTCTATTCGATTTTCTTCCATAAGAGGTATTTCTGTGTATTAAATCATTCTTGTGAACTTTGTGTGTGTCTGTGTGTGTATGCGTGTGGGTGTGTGTGTGTGTATAGTTTTATTTATACAATATTTGATGGTATTTTGTTATGGGGTAAAAAATATATATACTGCATTGAAGTATAAATGAATTTACCTTTCCACACATAAAATAAAGAATGTTGTAAAATAAATTACTCTTGCCTACTAGTTCCAAAGTGTTTTTCAGTACTATAATCCCAAAGAGATTTTGATCAGATAAATTTGAGGAATATTGCAGACTGAACACCAGGAATGCTAATGCTGCCATGTTATAGCACACGCAGAGTTTGGTACTATTTGTTTCCCACAGCAGTTTTAGGTGAAGCAAATATGAAGTTCAAGGCCACAGCAGCTAGGTAGAACCAGTCCAGATTTGTAAAGGCCCCAGAGCTCAAGCCACCCCATCATGTCCTAGGCCCAAATTGTGCAAAACTCTGATCCAGACTCCTCAGAGAGATTCACAAATTATATTAGTCTATTAAACGTTTGGGCAAATTCTACTCTTAGGGAAACTGTTTAATCCTTTTGGTTGTTATTTGTTTTGCCGTTTTTCTTTTAAATGTCAGCATATGTTTAAAAAGTATTTTGTTTTAATAAAACCTGTTCTGGGAAAATATTTTAGAAATATTATTCTAAGGAAAATTACCTTTATCTACAAACTCTAATCTTTTTTCCTAACAAATAATAAGGACAGAAAATATAAATAAGACTTTATAGAAATATCTTCAAATCTAGAAAAATATTTTTTGATCATAAATTATGAAAATTTTTCAAATCTACAAAGGACAGTGAGTCAACTATAGCAAATTGAACCATGTCAAAGATAAAGACGCATGGTTTTTAAATAGTTATTTTAAGAGGCCTTTTTCTTTGAAACTTTCTACCTTTTCTTCTCTTTCAGAATATGTATTTTATCTCTAATGAATCCTTATTATATCCCCTTACAATTCCCTCTGCATTCCAGATATTACATAGTTGATAAAAGTGTATATTAGTGTGTTTAATATTTTTCACCTTCTGGAGGAAACATTTAATGTTCTAATTTTTTTTTTTTTTACTTTTTAAAATGAATATATGATCACTATGTAGAATTATTTGATCCATTTTATATATGTAAAATTTTATAATCAATGTTTTTAGTACAATTATAATTAACTCACCATTTGTGCTAGTAAAAATAATACACAAGAATTTACAAATGTTATTTGCTTTACATGAGTTCCTACCATTTAACTAAATACAACCTTTCAATTGAGCTTAAATGGAGAAATTTTTCAGTGACATAAATAATACTTAAGGTGTTCACAGTTCTGCTAAGATTGCCATAGAAATAATACATAAAAAAGAGTGATGTGCTTTAACAGAACACTTGCAAGTGAAATAAGATTTTAGAGCAGAGTATTGCCAGAGTAGTTATTAAAAGACATCGAAGCAAAACCAAATAGGAAGAATTTATGCTCTTGAGTGCTTTGCTGAAATCCTTTCAGTCATGTGGAAGCAAGACTGAGTCTGTGCTTTTTCAGTTTTGTGTGTCAGGTAAAACATAGCAGGGAGTGAAATGAATTCATCTTTCTGTCTTCAAGTAAACTAAAAGCAATTTTTGTCTTCCCATGTGGTCACTTGAGGTGCTTGTCATGTTCAAGCTAATGATATCAGGCACCCTCAGGTTGTTTAAGTATTCATGAAGTAATTAAATTCTCATTAACATATAAATAAAAGAAAACTGAAAACAAGTTTAGCAGGCACCTAACATCTGTTCTAATGCTTTTAAGTATTAAAATGTGCCACACACAGAAGGAAAAGTGCATTCTGTTCAGGGAAGTATTTTGCATAGATTATTTATAGAAACTGTAATTAAACTGATTTGGCATATTAAAGAAAGTTAACAGGAGCACATTATTTAGTTTGTTGGAGTCTGACACTTAAATAAGGAATTAAAAATAGAAATGGGAAAAGTAAAATTAAGTTTTGTTTTACATTTCAGAAAATATTGTAAGAGTAACTGAAATTTATTTTCATTCTAAAATTAGATGAGATTGCTAAATTTTAGTCTATGAGGGTATATATCCAACTTTGCAGCTGTACCTAAAAGTTCATTTAATTGCAAATTTAATAAAATGGTTTTGGTACTTGTCCAAACATTTCACTTAAACCCATAAATTTACCTTAATCACATGTACAGATGATTTTCTCTTTAGTGCTTTTTAGATATGGTTTTGTCAAATAGTAAAATAGAATGTATTAAAGAGAATCTGGATTTAATTATTAGCCTTCTTGTTTCATGCTATTTTTCACTTCTGTTAGATCCTTTCATGCTATGTATTAACTGTTATAATGACAAATTTCTCAAATATTTTGCCGTTTTCCAATCATCTCAATAACATTTCTATTCAAATAAAATAAATTCACTTATTTTACCAAGAGTTGCATAGGGGTAAGAAAATTAATTTTTTCTTCAACTCTCATAGGTTCTTAGAAAGCACCCCTGTAACAAAAGACAGATTTAACGAGAGAAAAACAAAAAAAAACCATTATCCATATTGCTGCATCTCAGAAAATAATACCCACAAAGTTTGTTGCTTTGATATGCTGACACCTAAAACTTCTATAGGGAGGCTTTAGAGTCGGCCTGGAACTCGAAAAGTTTCTGACCTTTCCTGTTTTCCTCCCACCCCCCAGCAGAGGGAATTTTTCTCTGAAATTTCCTTACTACGTTAAAACCACACCTACCACGAAAAACACAATTGCCTTTTGCCCCCTCCCTGAAATTTCACTATTTCAGGTAGAAGAACGAGAAATGTAATCACACCTGGACAGTTTGTCACAAGATATTGCCTGTCTCTCAGGCTCATTTAAATTCCAGAGAATCATTTAAAACATAACGTCTGCTTCCTGGGTCCATTTATTCTCCCTAAAAGTTTCTCTCCCCTCTAAAATTGCTTACAGTTCCCTACTCACCTCTCCTCTGTGAAAAGAGTGAAACTGCCTGCGCAAAATTACAGCTAAGGAAATTATGACAGTGAAAGATATGAGACTTAACCAGTTCCATCTTGCTTGTAACTTCTAAACTGTCCTTACCCATTCTTGGATGTAGGTCAAATCACCCTTGGTCAAACAAGGAAGGAATTTAGTTTATACTTTAAATAGTAGTCCTTCCCAAAAGCTAAACTGTTCTTGTAAAATGAATGAAAGGCCACTAGCTGCAAAGTAAGGATAAGAAGGGCTGCAATTCTAACTATGACTAACCATTATTTTGGAGCTCATAAGATTTGCAACTTCCTCAATTACTCTTGAGGTTAACATCACTATTGTGAACTTAAGATTGGCCTGTCAAGATGTCTTTCCAGTTTTTGCATTTCTGACAACTAGATGGCCCCACCTGGACCTGCCAACCAGTTCTGTGGCCCCCACCCAGGAACTGACTTGGCATAAGAGGATAGCTTTGATTCCCTATGACTTCATACTCAAGCCAACCAATCAGCTCTCCCGACTCTATGTCCCCCCTACCCACTTAAAAACTTTGATCTCTAGGTTTTCAGGGAGACTGATTTGAGGAATAATACAATTCTGGTCTCTCACACAACCAGCTCTGCATAAATTGCCTTTTCTCTATTGCAATTCTCCTGTTCTGATAAATTGACTCTGTCTAGTCAGGGAGCAAGGTGAACCCATTGGGCAGTTTTAAGAGTAGTTAAGCTACAATTAACTGTCCCTACTTCCACTCTCATATTTTGTGTGGCTCCTGTACTTAAGCATGTTATTGATTTGCCTATTGTCAGTTTATTTCAGCAAGGTCAATCACTCATAGGGAGAGGAAAAATTCTCTTCACCTGTATAATATGTACATTTCATATATACAGAGGAGACACCCAGGGAATGAGGAATTACCAAAGAGGTAGTTTTGAATTCCAGTTTATATAGCATTGTCAACCTTTGTTCTTTAACAGTAAAGTTTTACAGAAGTGACAAGATCAAAGGAGAGGACTTGTAACTTTTGAGAAGACCAACAAATGGCAGATAAAGGCTAGTTACTAAAGCCCGGTAATGTAGATTTTCCTTATATCTTTTTCTAGTGTCTTTTTCAGATGATAAGCATCTAAAGCTGTTTTCAGTATTAAGATTTGTTTTCCCTTCTAGGGAGAACTTTAAATTATTGAGCCTTGAGAGGAACATAACTCTGTGGCTTGAGTCACGTGGCAGGTTGCTGCAAATTCTCCTTTAACTTCCTTTCTTATTCTTGTATTGTAGACGATTAACAAAGATTTAAAAGCACCATGAAAAAAGAGCCCACTTCAGTCTAATACCCTTTTTAAAGTAATGTTAAAACAATCTTACTTGTGATGTAGCAAACTGTAATCAATCAAATCACTATAATGTATGTATTGGCCTTGTGTGGAAAATGCCGCAACTCTGTTAAATTTATCTATCTCTCCCTATAAAAGTAGAACTATGACTTTCCCACTTTGGAACTGACCTCCATTCTTTTGGAGTCTTTGTTACTCAGGTAGAGATCCTGAAGTTTTACACTTGAATAAACTCTCTACTTTATCATATTTTCTAAATCTCATTGTTGAAAGTTGACATCCTTCATTTAGGCAAATAGGAGGATAGAGACCTTTCTGTCTTCAGCTTATTCTTAATTGTCTTCAGCTCAACAATACCTCATATTTGGGTGTGGCATACTCTGGTCTTCCACAGTTGTTAAAATCTGTGTTTACCAAAAGTAAGAGTCAAGGGAAAAAAATCATAATATTGTAAACAAAGTTTAAGTGAAAATACTTACAATTTCTATGATTCTAAATGGAACACAAAACTTGAAATCTATTCTAATATTAACTGTCATGTCTTATTTCTACATTTAAATTTTTCATTTTTATTATAAACATCTACAATTTTGTTATGGTTAGAGTAATATAAACCAGATATTTTGCAAAGTAAAATGAGATTATGTTCCAGAGAAAAAGATAAAAATAAAATAAACAAAAGGAAACAAAAAATTAGATCACATTTTAATGTGCTATTGTGACTATGCTATTTTTTTTTCTTTTTCAATACAGGAAAATAAGACAAACTAAATGTGACTAAGTAATTTTTTTTTTCTGGTGGAAGAGATATTAATGCTGCTATTTGTGGAAAATCATTATAGCTAGTTATTTCTATTATCCTTAAAAGGCCACAATATTGTGTAAAATTTAAAATACTGTTGTAAACATAAGTGGAATTCTAAATGAAGTATTATATTTCTCTTGAAATTTTAATATTTTTCTTCAAGTGGCAAAGATTTTTTGCTCAACCCAATGTTAGCCTCATAAATTTTCTTGTAAGCTCATCCATGTATGTACCTCCTAGTAAAATTATCTTGTATCAGGAACTCGGCTAAATCAGTCTAATAACACCCTCCCATCCTTCATATCTGATCACTGTCAATATTTAATAAGATTCCTCATCCTTTATTATCTTCCAGATGATGTGTAATCACCTTGACCTATCTTCAGCAAATATCCTATTAGGTTGTGATAGCAACAGGAGGCAGCCAAATACCTAGGCAGATAGGAGCAGCTCCCCAGTAAAATGCAACCTTCAAGCCAAAAAACAGCCTGAAGGCTGAAAGACCAGGCTGCTGGTCCCAGTGAAACCCACAACCCAGAGTGACAACTTCTGTTCCCATTTACCTACCCCTTCCTGATTGGTTCTTTCTGAATAATATCTTTTAATCAATCAAATGTTGCTTTTTCCAATACCACCTACAGCCTGCCCTCCTCTATTCTGAGACCATTAAAAACCTCAGACTCAGTCACATTGGAGGGACTTTCCTGCCTTCAGGTAGAAAAAACACTCTTGTGTCCTTTCTCCACAGAAAGTTGTTTCATCATTCAATAAAACTCCTTACCCAGAGACCAGCCTAAGGTGAAACCCCACGTCTACTAAAAATACAAAAAAATTAGCCAGGTATCGTGACACGTGCCTGTAATCCCCAGCTACTCAATCAGGAGGCTGAGGATGATGAATTGCTTGAACCAGGGAGTTGGAGGTTGGAGTGAGCCAAGATTGCAACACTGCACTCCAGTCTGATGACAGAGCAAGACTCTGTCTTAAAAAAAAAAAAAAGAAAGTCATTAGGCTCACTTACCGCACTCTCTCTCTCTCTCTCTCTCTCTCACACACACACACACACACACACACACACACACACACACACACAATGTAGACAAAGCAGGGAAGAGGCTCAAAGAGGTTGAGCTATTTGGGCATGCCAAAATTTTAAGGTCAAGAATATTAAAAAAAAAAAAAAAAAATCCTGCACTGCGAAGAAATGGTTCATAGGGTCAGAGAAAAATCAGAAGAGTGTTCTTTCTTAGAAGTCAAGTGAAAACTAAGTTTCAAGTAAAAGGAAGTAATTAACACTGCCAAATCAAGTAGGGTAAAGACTAAAAATGTGTAACTGAATTTTATAACATGGAGCTCATTGATAATTTTGATTAGGAAAGCTGTGTTGAAGGGGTGTAGTTTAATAACTGATTATAATAATTGAAAATGTTTAGAGAAATTCAAAACAGTGAATATAG
This sequence comes from Macaca mulatta, assembly GCF_049350105.2. Taxonomy (NCBI): domain Eukaryota; kingdom Metazoa; phylum Chordata; class Mammalia; order Primates; family Cercopithecidae; genus Macaca; species Macaca mulatta. The sequence goes on from NC_133422.1 coordinate 58,584,569, forward strand.
ACAACAGGGAACTAGGTTTCAAAAATCTAACACATCCTTCTTGTGTTAACATAAGGCATGTAATCTACTTAGATGAGTATTAGGTCACAGTAGGTAGCAAATATTCACTGAATGTGTAAACAAATGAATTAGTAGGAAAAGGATCAAAATGTCAGCCTTGCAAAATAAATCTGTGTTAACCTCTACTTTAAGGCCTATGATCCCAGGCTGAGAAAAATCACAATACCTAGTTGAAATGGGTATTTGAAAAGAAAGAAATGATGAAAAATCTAACCCTTTCCTACATCACAACTTCAAAGGTTTTTCCATTGCTCCACTGTATATTTATCCTTTCTTTCTCAGGCCCACACCTACCCACTGGGATCCTACTAATTAAATTTTTCAGACTGTCTTGCAAATCGTCTTCCTACTCATTTCTATCTGTGTCAGTTCCAGGCTGGACATAAGAAGGCTGACATTGTTGGTGACAAAAGCTGATAGCTGCTTCAAGGCCATTTCTCTATGAAGACACCCCTAGCCCGCGAAGACAGATGGCATCCCTTTGGCAGTTCCATTTTGGCAGTATTGATGCCTTTTAGGTAACTTAGTCCATAGCCTCAGCAATGCCCTCCTGGTGGTCCTAGCACCACTACCAACATCTCTGCCTTCAGTACAGAAGTAAAACATTCAAGCTTGTGGACTCAAGATCACAGTGGTCCCCAGTTTTTGGATAACAAACCATTTCTCTTTTTCTCTCCCAGCCATCATTGTTTTACTCTCCTGATTTTCAGTGAATTTGTAACCAACTTCCTGTTTTAAATGTTCCTAGATGAGATCTCTAACATAGCTTCTGTTTTCCTGACAAGACCTAAATATTAAAATTGCCAGTTGGTTTTCATCTTCATAACTTGCTTAGATTTTCCTTTCTCTAGAATATTATTTTCCCTCAGGTTTTAAATTTCAGAGTAGCTTCAAGGCCTCTGACATTCTGTTTGTGTGTGTGTGTGTGTGTGTGTGTGTGTGTGTTTCTTCATCACTCCTTATAGATCCCATGAACATTTATTTCTCCAATTAACAGTTATTTACTGTAAGACTTCACAAATTAAAACACATTGTACACAGATAAACAAAGAAAATATGTCTTTTTGATTATTAAAATTGTCTGGATGGATTCTCTGTATAGCAGAGGAGAAGAACAAAATGCTGCCCATATCCTGTAAGCTTAATGTGGTACAATCATTCAAACAGTTCTTTAGGTAAAATTCTCAGATTTTTCTCTCTGAGCCTTCTCTTATCACTCTTTACCCAAAATGTTGTTTGGTAATTGGGGTAGTAAGTCTTTAAAAATTGTATGTAGATTGAGGAGACATAGATACTGAAATCCACACAGTATTCTCAGTAACAACACCCCACGCCCCACCCTGGGTCTCTGTTCTAATGTGATCTAACCTGCTCCCAGGATGGGGGTCTGAGGTAAGGCAGATTCCATCCTTGAGAATTTTTCTGTCTACTGTTGCTAAAATCTTAGGATGGTTTATTTCAAGTCCTATCTCCCTTACAATAGGAATGTCTTAGCTTATTTTCTTTTTTTAAAAAAATTTATTTATTATTATTATACTTTAAGTTGTAGGGTACATGTGCATAACGTGCAGGTTTGTTACATATGTATACTTGTGCCATGTTGAGCTTATTTTCTAGATAATGTAGCCCTTTCTTGATTCTCACTGGAAACTCATCTGCTTCTTTCCTTGTCTTCCATTTGGCATAAGAACTGAAACCAACATAATTTGCCTGTCCCAGTTTTAAACAATAGTGAGAATAAGCAAAATAAACTAACTTACTGTCTCCAGGAAATAATTGCTGCTGAACAATAACACTGCAAACCACCTCAAATAGTTTATTTAAGAATAGTTTGTTTGTCAGGATTTGCTTCAAGATTCTTAAATCAGGGCATTCACTTTATTCATCAATTTAAAACTATTATATCATAATATGTCTCCACCTAAGTCCAGTTAAAATATTTTCCCATGAATTTTTTTTTCTTTTTGAGATAGTAATAAGACTCTGTCAAATTGATATTTTCTCTAACCACATTAAGTCTAAAAACTTAGCTATGGTTGATCGAGTTTTACTTCTTTGCATTTGTTTTTGTTTTTGTTTTCCTAGTGTTTTTTTAAGGAATCAACAGTCGACTGGCAGTTGGTCCAGGCTACCCCTTCCTACCTTGACAGATTTCTTGACATGCCCACTGAGTCACTACCTACGTACTCTCTACATACCCTCTGCGGGGAATTCAACTTCCCATAAACTACAAGCAAGAATCCAAACCTCAACTCTGGCCTTCCTATTGTCTACCTACTCTCCACCAACAAGCTTAGTTTAAAGCAGCCACACGTTAATTGTCATGGACAGCTTGTAAGTCCATTTTTATTCAAAGTCCCAAACATTTAGATGGGAAAAACCCATTCTCCTTAGAAAATCTCCCAAACCACCTCACAAGTCTCCTTACTTTGGTCCAAAACTCAGAGAGAGGTCACATTAAGAATCATATTGCAATTTCTTAATTCTCTTTATTTTTCTTCCTTATAGTCTCAATGATTAGAGATAAAGATAATTTTCTATTTCTTCTTTCTTTGAGATTTTCCTTAGAGAAAACTGCCTAATCGGGCTATTCAGTCATTTGATAAGCTCAAGGGAAAGTTTTTGTAGTGAAAAGCTCAACTTTGAGAGTGAGGATTGATCAATGGCTTCTTTTCCTAGACCAGTGGCTCTCAACCTGAGACAATATTGATGCCTACAGATCTTTGGCATGCGGAGACATTTCAATTACCATGATTTGGAAGATGTTATAGTCATCTCCTGCTAAATGTCCTTCTTCAGTGCACAACTTGGCCACCAAAAACAAAGAATTATTCAGGGCATGTTAATATGCTAAGGTTAATAGTTATGTTCTAAACAATATTACCGGCTTTTTTTCTACAATAAATCATAAATAAATGCATTTATGTATAGTAATAACTTTTTTTACTTTATAGACAATGAGTGATTCTTTGTTTATTCATTAATTTATTCAAGTACGTATACACACATTCCTATTTAGTGCTGTTGAAACACCTATGTATCAACATGATTACAATGTATTACTCTTTGCAGAAGTGTTTCCAAAGAATCAGTGTCTTAATTTGCAATGCAATTTATTAAGCATTTATTGTACATCTATTATGTTTAAGCATTCCTGGAGGATACAAATATGTCTAAGTGAGAGTTTCTTTTAATCCAGGGGCTTAACCAGTAAGACCTACTCCACTAAGAGCTATAATTAGGGTTAAAAAAAGAACTTTGAAAGGAGAGGGAAGTAACAGATTAATTCCTGTTAAGGAGTTGTAGGAAGGCCTTATTTAATCAGGAGAATATAAGCATATTGGGAAATAATAAGCAAGTATTCAAGAAAAAAAAACTTGTTAACAAATGCAGCAATTTAAATTCCATGCAAAGTTGAGTTAATTCTAATAATTTAAAGTTATTTAATAGAGTTTATAGGAATAGTGAGGATTAAAAAGATATTTAAAGAAAATTTTTATACAAAGTAAACTATCATGCAGGTATTAGAGGTTGTTTTCAAGCATATGGCTTCACAGAATAATATTCGTGAGACATTGATACAAATTTGCACATGCTCAGAAATAAAATATTTGAATTTCAGATGGATTGTTTTACATATTGTACACTAATAAGTATTCATTTTGCATGTTCTTTGGAAGAGAACATTGGGAGCATTTGCCTAATCAACGATACATGCACATCTTCAAACTTGTATCTTCCTGTAGATCAAAATCTGATTTAATTACAGGTTAATGAGATGTGTTTGGTTCTATCTGTATTTGATTATGATTTTATAGGGCTTTACTGTTTATAACTTAAGATCTTCTTCTTACCTAATATAGTAAAATAACAAAAATACAGCTAAGTCAATTAATTTTATGCAAATTTTTTCATGTTGGAAACAAAAGTAAGCAGGGTAAAAGGAGAATGTTCTCTTTTGGTGCCATTAAAGACCAGTAGAATTCCATCAGCAACTTCCACAAAGGTCAACAGTTTATGTCTATAAAAGCAAATTTCAATTACCTTGAACACACTCAGAAAGTACCACATTACTTCATTTATTATGCTTGGCTGTTTAAACTAAAACAAAGGTGCATTTGTGAGAGTCATTAGACTGCTCCTAGATAAAGAATCTATAAGCTAGTTTTAGCATTGAGAAGAATTTTAAGACATGTTTATTTTGTATCACATAGCTTCAAATGAAGAAGTGCTTATCACCTTCAGTTTGCAACCTAAACATTTAAATAGTATTATTAATAGTATTGCATTGGTTGTTTTAATAGCAGCTTTTGAATACCGAGATTTGTGATTTCTAAAGTCACACTAAATAAAATGTAATCACATTTATATGAAAATGTTATTGTTGCCAATACTACATGAATTAGAACTTGCATTTTTTAAAACAGCAGTACTGAATAAAGTACTTTTATTTTTAATAACAACTACTAGTTTATTATCTTTCAACATGTAGAATCAATCTATTGAATCCTTACATGTTCTCATCCTACCCAAAAAAGTTTTGAGAAACTATCTCGATGGACAATTATTGTTGTGTTATGTTTAACACCTTAAGCATCACGTATAGTAGCAGATAGGAATCAGATATGTTGCAAATAATTTGCACCTGTTATCTAAAGTGAAACACAAATTCTTTTGTTCTTTCAGATAAAATATGATAATTTGTACTGATCTCCAAAAATACTCAGTGACTTAGAATGAATAAAATGGCACATAGGCAATATAATTGAAATAGATTAACAAATGTATTAAAATTATTCTATTTATTATTTTGTTCATTAAACAAAGCAAATAAGCACAATTTGAAATATTTCTATAAACTATATCTCTTCAAAATAATTTTTTAGAGATGTGTAGAAATAGTATCAAACTACTATGACAACTATAGAATTCAGTAAATTTTTTTTTTTTTTTTTTTTTTTTCCGAGACGGAGTCTCACTCTGTTGCCCAGGCTGGAGTTCAGTGGCGTGATCAAGGCTCACTGCAACCTCTGCCTCCCGGGTTCAAGTGATTCTTCTGCCTCAGGCTCCTGAGTAGCTGGGACTACAGGTGTGCACCACTACACCAGGTTAATTTTTGTATGTTTAGCAGAGACAGGGTTTCACCATGTTGGCCAGGCTTGTCTAAAACTCCTGACCTCGTGATCTGCCCTTCTTGGCCTCCCAAAGTGCTGGGATTACAGGTGTGAGCCACCATACCTGGCTGAGTTCAGTGAATTTTAATGAACACAAATAATGACACATGTGCAATAAAACAAATTCAAAAATATAATGCTCAAAGGGATAATCTGAAACTTAAGTGCATTTTCTTTTAGAATACTACTAAATCAAAATTCAGAACAGGCTGGAAATAATTTGTCTACAATTTACAAATGACAAATTATCATGTTTTGTTTAATACAGTTTTGCATTTTCTAAACATTTTACTTTTGCAATGTAATAATATATTTTATATGAGTATATTAAGATATATGTAAAATATATTTATATAAATACATTTAAAAATACATTTCTAAAATGTGTAGTGTACAGTACTATGCTTTTATTTCTTTCTTTCTTACTTTTCCATAGGTTATTGGTTTACAGGTGATGTTTGCTTATAAGAGTAAGTTTTTTAGTAGTGATTTGTGAGATTTTGGTGCATCCATCACCCGAGAAGTGTACACTGCACCTCATTTGCAGTCTTTTATCCCTCACCTCTCTCCCACCCTATCCCCCAAATCCCCAAAGTCCATTGTATCATTGTTATGCCTTGCATCCTTATAGCTTAGCCCCCACATATCTGTGAAAACATAGGATGTTTGGTTTTCCATTCCTGAGTTACTTCACTTAGAATTATAGTCTCCAATCTCAACCAGCTGGCTGTGAATGCCATTAATTCATTTATTTTTATGGCTGAGTAATATTCCACTGTGTGTGTGTATGCCGATAGTGTGTGTGTGTGTGTGTGTGTGTGTGTGTATATATATATATATAAAAAAATAGAAAAAAGCTACATTATAGAAAAAAGATACTTGAACACGCATGTTTATAGCAGCACAATTTGCAATTGCAAAATTGTGGAACCAACCCAAATGCTCATAAATTAATGAGTGGATAAAGAAACTGCAAGATATATATATATATATCGCAGCCTATATATATATATATCTCACAGCCTATATATATAGAGAGAAAGAGGCTATTTTTTTGATTCCAAACGAATTTTAGAATGGCTTTTTCTAATTCTGAGAAGACTAATGGTGGTATTTTGATGGGAATTGTGTTGAATTTGTAGATTTGTTTTGGCAGTATGGTCATTTTCATAATATTGATTCTACCCATCCATTAGCATGGGATGTATTTCCATTTGTTCGTGTCATCTATGATTTCTTACAGCAGTGTTTTGTAGTTTTACTTGTAGAGGTCTTTCACCTCCTCTGTTAAGTATATTCCTAAGTATTGTATTTTATTTATTTATTTATTATGTAGCTATTATAAAGGGGTTGAGTTCTTGACTTGATTCTCCACTTGGTTGCTGTTGGCATACAGAAGGGCTACTGATTCATGTGCATTAATTTTGTATCCAGAAGCTTTGCTGAATTCTTTTATCAGTTCTAGGAGCTTTCTGGAGGAGTTTTCAGGGTTTTCTAAGTAAACAATAATATCATCAGCAAACAGTGGTAGTTTGACTTCCTCTTTACTGATTTGGATTCCCTTTATTTTTTTCCTCTTGTGTGAATGATCTGGCTAGGACTTCCAGTACTATGTTGAAGAGGAGTGGTAAGAGTGGGCATCCTTTTCTTGTTCCATTTCTCAGAGGGAATGCTTTCAATTTTTCCCCATTCGGTATCATGTTGGCTGTGGTTTTGTCATAGATGGTTTTTATTACATTGAGGTATGTCCCTTGTATGCTGATTTTGCTGCGAGTTTTAATGATAAAGGGGTGCTGGATTTTGTCGAGGGCCTTTTCTGTATGTATTGAGATGACTGTGTGATTTTTATTTTTAATTCTGTTTATGTGGTGTATCACATTTATTGACTTGCATATGTTAAACCATCCCTGCATCCCTAGTATGAAACCCACTTGATCATGGTGGATTATCTTTTTGATATGTTGTTGGATTTAGTTAGTTAGTAATTTGTTAAGGATTTTCATGTGTATGTTCATCAGGGATATCGGTCTGTAGTTTTCTTTTTTGGTTGTCTTTTCCTGGTTTTAGTATTAGGGTGATATTGGCTTCATAGAATGAATTAGGGAGGGTTCCCTCTTTCTCTATCTTGTGAAATAGTGTCAATAGGATTTGCACCAATTCTTCTTTCAATGTGTGGGAGAATTCTGCTGTAAATACACCTGGTCCTGGACTTTTTTTTTTTTTTGGTAATTTTTAAATTACCATTTCAATCTTGCTGCTTGTTTTTAGTCTGTTCAAGGTATCTAATTCTTCTTAATTTAAGCAAGGAGGTTTGTATCTTTCCAGAAATTTGTCCATCTCCTCTATGTTTTCTGGTTAATGCATGTAAAACTGTTCATAGTAGCCTTGAATGATTTCTTTTTGTTTCTGTGGTGTTAGTTGTAATACTGTGCATTTTGTTTCTTATTGAGGATATTTGGATTTTCTCTCTTCTTTCTTGGTTAATCTTGCTAATGATCTATTTATTTTATTTATCTTTTCAAAGAACCAGCTTTTTGTTTCATTTATCTTTTGTATTTTTTGTTTCAATTTCATTTAGTTCCACCCTGATCTTGGTTATTTCCTTTCTTCTGCTGGGTTTGGGTTTGGTTTGTTCTTGTTTCTATAGTTCCTTGAGGTGTGGTCTTAGATTGTCAGTTTGGGCTCTTTCAGTCTTTTTGATGTAGGTGTTTAGGGCTATGAATTTTCCTCGCCTTTGCTGTATCCCAAAGGTTTTGATAGGTTGTATCACTATTGTCATTCAGTTTGAAGAATTTTTTAAATTTTCATCTTGATTTCATTTTTGACCCATTGATCATTGAGGAGCAGGTTGTTTTATTTCCATGTATTTGCATAGTTTTGAAGGTTCCTTTTGGAGTTGATATTTCAGTTTTATTCCACTCTGGTCTGAGACAATGCTTGATATAATTTCAATTGTCTTAAATCTATCAATGCTCATTTTGTGGCCTATCATATGGTCTATCTTGGAGAAAGTTTCATGTGCTGTTGAACAGAATGTGTATTCTGTGGTTGTTGAATGCAACCTTCTGTATATATTTGTTAAGTCCATTTGTTTCAAGGTATAGTTTAAATCTATTGTTTTTTGTTGTTGTTGTTGACTTTCTGTCTTCATGACACATCTAGTGCTTTCAGTGGAATATTGAAATCTCCCACTATTATTGTGTTCCTATCTATCTCATTTCTTAGGTCTAGTAGTAATTATTTCATAAATTTGGGAACTCCAGCATTAAGTGCATATATGTTTAAGATAGTCACATTTTCCTTTTGGACAAGGCATTTTATCATTATATATTGTCCATCTTTGTCTTTTTTGACTTGTATTGCTTTAAAGTTTGTTTTGTCTGATATAAGAATAGCTACTCCTGCTTACTTTTGGTGTCCATTTGCATGAAATGTCTTTTTCCACCCCTGTACCTTAAGTATATGTGCATCCTTATATATTAGATGAGTCTCTTGAAGGCAGCAGATAATTGGTTGGTAGATTCTTATCCATTCTGCAGTTCTGTATCTTTTAAGTGGGGCATTTAGGCCATTTACCTTCAGTGTTAGTATTGAGATGTAAGGTACCATTCCATTCATCTTCCTATTTGTTGCCTGCGTACCTTGGTTTTTTGGTTTTGTTTTGTTTTTTAAATTTTATTTTAGTTTTATAGGTTCTGTGAGATTTATGCTTTAAAGAGCAATTCTTATAGTAGTGGCTTGGTATTGGCAAATTCTCTCAGTATTTGTTTTTCTGAAAAAAACTGTATCTTTCCTCCATATATGATGTTTACTTTCACTGGGTACAAAATTATTGTCTGATAATTATTTTGTTTGAGGAGGCTGAAGATAGGGCTCCAATCCCTTCTGACTTGTAGGATTTCTGCTGAGAAATGTGCTGTTAATCTGTTAGGTTTTCCTTTATAGGTTGCCTGGTGTTTTTGTCTCACAGCTCTTAAAAATTTTTCCATCATCTTAACTTTAGATAACCTGATGACAATGTGCCTAAGCAATACTCTTTTTATGATCAATTTCCCAGGTGTTCTTTGTGTTTCTTGTATTTGATGTCTAGGTCTCTAGCAAGGCCAAGCAAGTTTTCCTTGGTTATTGTCCCAGATATATTTTCCAAACATTTAGATTTCTCTTCTTCCTCAGGAACACCGACTATTCTTGAGTTTAGTTACTTACCATAAGCCCAGACTTTTTAGAAGCTTTGTTCACATTTTCTTATTCTTTTTTTCTTTGTCTTTGTTAGGTTGGGTTAACTTTCGAAGACCTGAATTTCTTTCTTCTACTTGTTAAATTACATTGCTGAGACTTTCCAGAGCATTTTGCATTTCTATAAGTGTATCCAATATTTTCTGAAGTTTTCAGTGTTTTTAATTTATGCTATATATTTCCCTGAATATTTCTCCCTTCACTTCTTGTGTCATTTTTTTGGATTTCCTTGCATTGGTCTTGGCCTTTCTCTGGTGCCTCACTGATTAGCTTAATAACTAACCTCTTGAATTCTTTTTCAGGTAAATTGGGGATTTATTGGATTGGATCCATTGCTGGTGAGCTAGTGTGATTTTTTGGGGGGGGTGTTAAAGAACCTTGTTTTGTCATATTACCAAAGTTGGTTTTCTGGTTCCTTCTCATTTGGGTGGGCTCTGTCAGAGGGAAGGTCTAGGGCTGGAGGCTGTAGTTCAGCTTTTTTATCCCACGGGTTGTTCCTTTGATGTAGTACTCTCCCCACTTTTCCTGTGGATGTGGTTTCCCTGTGGATGTGGTTTCCCTGAAAGCTGAGTTGTAGAGCTTGTTATCTCTCTTCTGGGTCTAGCCACTCAACATGTCTCCGAGGCTCCATGCTGGTACTGGAAGTTGTCTGCACAGCATCCTGTGATGTGAACCATCTATGAGTCTCTCCACTGTGGATACCAGCACAGTATTTGGGGTGTCTCCAGGGTCCTTCAGGAGCAATCCACTTCCTTCAGAGAGTCTATAGGTCCTCTCGAGTTTCCTGATTTATTCCTGTAGTCGTTCTGGAGCTAAAATTCACAGTGCAGGCCTCCACATACTGCTCTGTCCATCCGAGTTGGAGCTGCAATCTCCAACCTGTACAGAGCATAGAGGAGAATCTCTCCTCGCAAACCTTGTTTGGGCACCATTGCTAGGTCTAGAAAAGAAAGAGAAACAACCCAATGCAGTCACTCACATAACCCAGCAATGCTATGCCATCAAAAGTAAGTTTTTCACAGTTTAAATATTCTGTATGTGTATTGGGTATTCACTGCCTGAAGTTCAACTGGAAGCTAGAACATTTGTTTAATAAATTTATAAAATATAGACTGAAATCTAACTAGCTTTTCTCTGACTCCGTTAGTAATATATATTATGTTTAAAAGTATGGTAGGCTGGGCTCAGTGGCTCATGCCTGTAATCCCAGCAGTTTGTGAGGCCGAGGCTGGCAGATCACCTGAGGTCAGGAGTTTGAGACCAGCCTGACCAACATGGAGAAAGCCTGTCTCTACTAAAAATACAAAATTAGCTGGGCGTGGTGGTGCATGCCTGTGATCCCAGCTACTCGAGAGGCTGAGGCAGGAGAATCACTTGAACCTGGAAGGCAGAGGTTGTGGTGAGCTGAGATCATACCATTGCACTCCAGCCTGGGCAACAAGAGTGAAATTCTGTCTCAAACAAAAATAAAGTATGCTATACTATTTACCTATATGAGAGGGTATACTTTTATGGTTATTTGTGCAACTCTGCAGTCAAGTTAACTGGGTATAAAAACTTGCTCCATCACTTACTAACTCTTCATAAACATAATTATCTGATAACATGTCTGTATATATAAAACATGAATAACAATTTATGTGAGATTATTATATGTTTTCATAAGATAATAAATGTAAGGTATTATTTAGAATAAGAGCATATAGCATGCACTAAATAAATATTTGCTATACTTTATTTTCATTTTTTAATTTAATTTTGCTATTAAAGGTTGTTTGATGGGATGAACCCAAATGTAGCATCTCAGCAAGAAGTGAGTGATATTCTGCAGAATATTGATATACCTTTTCTGATAGCATCTACACTGTAGATGTATGTGCTATTTGTATATATTAATCACCATCTCCTTCCTTAACTCTACATACTCCAGCACATCTCCTTGAATTTTAGCTCTATAAAGGCATAGACCATAGAGCCTAAGAAACGTTTGTAGATTACTTGTACTAATGATCAAGAGAAGTGTATTGGCTCAATACACAGTTAGGAAGTATAATAGACTCTGCTACATCATTGGATATCGGCACTGAGGGAAACAGAAAATATAATTATTTAAAATATATTATTTTCAATAAAGGGAAGACATACAATGCTGGAACAGAAGTAGGTTGACATTGCGGAATTACATTCTTTTGTTGGTGAAGATTGCAAGGGGTCCTTGCCTGTACTTAAATATAATTTTCGAAGTACAGGCTGAAGAGTTGTCTTTTGTAGTAATCATCAAATTGCAGCTAATTGAATAGATGGGAAGAATCTCCAAACCAAATGGAGAATCAGCTGTCAAAGACATATCAGTAAAACTGCAAGGGGATAGTGTCATAGAATGCAATGAAACAGAGTGTTTAAAGAATGAAAAATACAAAAAGATAAACTGGTGGTCTGGCTTCTCTAATGTCTTTACTTAAAGTAATCCATTTAATACTTACTATAATACAATAAAGTATGTATTGTTTTAAACATAGGTAATTTGCCCAAAGTCACAGATATTTTGCGTTTTGCCTGCAATTCAATGACAGCTATTGGAATCAACCCCGCTATACTATACTGTGGACACAAATTTTGTTGATCTTTCTCTCTCTGTCTCTCTCACACACACAGACAATCACACACACAAATCTGCTGTAGGTATTCACATTGGCCCATAAAGGCAGTTCTGTTTGAGGAATGTCTCAAAAAACCAGGCTTTCTCTGAATCCACCATATCTAGAATGTGATATTTATCCACATGACTCAAGATGGAGACTTAACTTTACAGAGGAGAGAGATAGAAAACTCAAGAATAATGGCTGGGAGCAGTGGTTCACTCCTGTAATCCCAGCACTTTGGGAGGCCGAGGTGGGCAGATCACGAGGTCAGGAGATCGAGACCATCCTGGCTAACATGGTGAAACGCCATCTCTACTAAAAATACAAAAAATTAGCCGGGCGTGATGGCGGGAGCCTGTAGTCCCCAGCTACTCGGGAGGTTAAAGCAGGAGAATCCTTCGAACCCAGGAGGTGGAGGTTGCAGTGACTGCACTCCAGCCTGGGCGACAGAGTGAGACTCCATTTAAAAACCAAACAAACAAACAAACAAAAAAAAACCAGAAAGAAAAGTGAAGAATAACATAACATTATATTCTATATTCTAATTGTCTCTGGACAAAACTGAAAAGCTATTTCTACATATATCTATAGCCATGTTTAGAAAAAGAAATGCTGGAAAAAGAAGTCATATTGTTTAATAAGTATATTCATAACCGAATATTATTATAATACCTGAAGGGATAAAATGAATTTTGAGGTATATATTAAGTAGCTTCAATATCTATATTTTCAAGTAATATATTTATGGTCTTAATTTTCAAAGTAGGCATTATATATTTACTTTTTACTATGAAATAGGAAAATTTAGGTTTCTGGCATCCCACCCCTTTCCATCCCACCTCCTCTCTTTCTGAAATGGTTAAATCATACCTATTGTTTATATCAATATTCACTGTGTACCTTGGTAGATTATGCAAACAGTATCCATATCTGAAGCATGTCAGAGGTCAAAATATTTCATTTATAACATTTTATTTTCCCAAAGTTAACTCACTGTCACTTAGTGTGTGTTTAGTGTGAGCCACCCTCCAGTTATCCAACCCAAATGAAAACATCAGATTTCTGGCAATTTAATCTACATGGCGCATTCTCCTAGAGTTACCAGTTGTCTTGCTACAATAAAGAGTGATTACTTTCCATGTCTACAGAACATAAATTATGTGATTTTTCCTTCAGTACCACAGTAGGAATTTCCCCAAAACCTTTATTATGGGGATCTTTTGTTTTTTGGATATCAGAACCTCGAAGCTTTGCTCCCTGAGAATACGTGTCTAAGTTGTAAGACCTTGCTTATTTTAAAATTTCTCTATTTATCTTTAACGGTGTTTCAATATTTAATTAGGCATAGAATGAATTGTCTTAATCATCTGTTCTGATACAATTTTGTTTTCTTCCTATGGATAATTTCATGATATTATATTTTAAACTTGCATTCAGAAATTTCAAGTGATGGAACTTAATGTAAATCTTTTTTCATCCTTTTTGTTGGATATACTTCGAATCTTATCAATTAGGAAAAGTATTAATTAACGTAAGAAAAAAAAACATAGGCAATAAACTTGGGGGAAAACTGGTAAACAACTATCCACAAAGTTTCTGAATTCAATGAGCATAAAAATCAATACGTTTCAAGCCTTACATGACAAATGATTCTTTTGGGGTTTAAAGTACTCCAGTGAATAAAACAAGATAGATGCTGTCCCAGTTCTTTTAAAAAATTTACCATCATACTGATAACTAAAAGTTTGCATCACAGATAAAAGAAACTCAATGAAGTTTATATAAAGAAGCAAATGTCCTAAAACAGTGATATCAATAAATCATCTCTGACATTTCATACAAATTGTAAGACACTGAGATTAAGCAGGGCAATTCAAAGATAGTATTTTATTAATAAACATATTATATTTAATTACTAATAGAGGAAAAGAGTCAACATAGAATGTGAACAGTCAATAGATGCTGATGAGATAATTGAATTTCACCATTAAGTTGAAAACTCCTCATAAGGTAATGACCTTGGCAACCATACATTCTCTATGAGAAGTTTAGACAAGTCTAAGAATTTTACATTACTTTCTTTGCTATAATAAAAATGTATGGCCATTTGAAAACAACACATATCATCACATTTAGATTTGAAACACTGGAGGGTTTTCCATTAAAATCCCAGGCAGTGTGAAAAGAAGAAATGGGAGTAAAGATCTAAGAGAAGGCTGTTCTTGAAGCATAGACACAAGTGCTACATAGTGGTGTCCAGTTAGCAATCAACCCTCACGCTCCTTTGACCTCTGAGAGACAAAAGAAGAGTATCTAAGAACAAGAGTTTATCTTTGCCACAAATAATCACAAAAATAAATACAGGAGAACTGAAATTGTGTTATACATTGTTTTGCCGATGGTAGTGACTAGCAAGTGATTTTACAGCGTGATGGCAAGGCAAGTGAATCACAGTTCAGAGTTGCCAGAGTTTGATGTGTTGGTGGAGAAGTTGAGTGGAAGTTTACTGTATGTGATTTAATGATCCCTTTGATGGCAAGTAGGTTCAAGGAGGACTTTGACTTCAAGAAAGTAAAATTTACATGTAAAAATTTAATATATTAATAAAAAAGAGCATTTCATAGCTTGGAAGGATGTGATCTAGAAAAAAATTATGTAACATTTTAGAAAAGTTTTACCCATGACTTAAGCCCTATGCCAATGCAAGGACTGGATAAAACAGTCTTGTAATAAAATATTGTAACTATGGAAATTGAATAAAAAGGTAGAAAGGTTTTTTTGAACATGACCTCAGGTTAGAAACATTTTTATTATTTTTTTAATTGACATATAACTATACATATTTGTGGTGTATACGGTGATATTTTGATACATGTTTAGATTAGTAATGATCAATTTAGAGTAATTAGCATATCTGTAGAAACATTTCATGAAATGAGCGCTAAACTTGACCACTGTGGTAGATACTTGGTTGCTTTTTCCACATATATTTCTTCCACCACTTCAGAATCTCATTACTACAGGTTCCTCTGAATCTTAGTCTTGGTGACTGGGAATTGAGAAGCATCTGTCGCTGAGCTTTCGGAAGTTTTTAATAATTTTTTAAAGATTCATAGAATTGAAATAGTACTCTAATTAATGAAATTTTGGGACATCTGCACTGCAAGCACTTGACATTTTTGTGTTTTCAGAAGTGTACTATAGAGAGATGGGATAATCTTGTCAGAACGCTGCTGCCACCACTAACCTACTTGCTTTGCTAGAAACAATCACCACTATCGGCCTTTTACTGCTGCTACAGTGGCTAACGTTGTTGCTAGAGAGCAGGTTATAAAATACTTGAAATATGTCCATTTTTTTAACTTTTATTTTAAGTTTGGAGTACATGTACAGGTTTGTTACACAGGTAAGCTTGTGTCATGGGGGTTTATTGTACAGATTATTTCATTAGCCAGCTATTAAGCCTAGTACCCATTAGTTATTTTTTTCTGATTTAGTTATTTTTCCTGATCTTCTCCCTCCTCCCACCCTTCACTCTCCAAAAGGCCCCAGTGTGTGTTTTTCCCCTCTCTGCGTCCATGTGTTCTCATCATTTAGCTCCCACTTACAAGTGAGAATATGGAGTATTTGGTTTTCTGTTCCATTGTTTTTTAGCTCATATGCTAACAAGTAGAAAATTCATGTCCATTATTAAAGTCAAGAATTTTACATAAATGGGATCACACAGTATATTTCGTGTGATTTCGTGTGTATGTTTTTGATATTTAGATTCTAGCACTTAGCACGTTTAAGATTCAATCATGTTGTTGCAAATTTGTAGAGATCCTCAGTTTTTAGTACACTCACATTTCTAGTATACGCCTCAGTATTGTTGAGTATTATTAATTGTATTCCTAGACAACAGTTTATCCAGTTATTATTGATTGATATCTGAGTTTTTACTAGCTTTTTGGCTATTATCGATAATATATAATATTGACACATTTTCAGTGTGCTTGGATAAACATCTAGACTTGGAATATCCAGATTATAGGGTACATAGATGTTTAAATTTAAAGAAATCATTAACAGTTTTCCAAAGCAGTTGTACTATTTTACACTTCTACCAGCAGTGTATGTGGGTCACAATCTAATACAATACAGTATTTGAAGATGTTCATCTTTTTTTGTTCAAGCCAATCAATTAAGTGGGTAGGTTTTGTTGTGTCATTGTGATTTAAAAATTCTCATTTATCTGATGACTAATGATGTTGAACACTTTTGCATACTCTTTGATATGATATTTTTCTTGTGAAATTCTTTTTATTAATTTACCCATTTTTATTGGGTTGTTTTTCTTTTTATAATTGATTTGCAGTAGTTCATAATGTATTTTGTTTTCAAGTACTTTTTAGTCTTTAGCGTATCTGTCCATTTCATTTGCAGTTTCTTTTCATGAGAAGAAGTTTGTAATTTTAATGAATTGTCTTTTTTCTTGTATGATTCTTTCTGGCTTAAGAAATATTTGGTAAACAATAGATCATAAAGACATCATTTTTATTTATCTTCTAAAACATTATGTTAAATATTTTCTACATTTAGGACTCTGATACATCTAAAATTGATTCTTGTGCATTGTGTGAACTAGAGGTTGGCTTCCTTTCTCCTCCCATATTGATATTCACTTGTTCCAGCACCATCTGGTGAATAGATTTTCTGTTCCCCATTGAATTGTTTTGGCATCCTTAAAAATCATTTGACCATCTATAAGTGGGTCTATTTCTGTATTCTCTATTCTGCTCTAATGATCTATTTATCTAACCTTTTGGCAAGATACACTATCCGGATTAATGTAGCATTATAATAAATTTTGAAGTACTTCAACTTTTTTGTTCATTTCTTTAAGTTGCTTTGGTTATTCTTATTCTTTTGTCTTTCCAAATAATTTTAAAGTCAGCTCATCAATTTCTAGAAAATAATCCATTTTGAATTGTAACAGATTATTTTGGTGCTATAATTTAATCTTGGAAGAATTGCTATCTTTACAATATTGAGTTTTCAAATGCATATTATAGGACATATTATTTCAACCTTTCTGAAGAATTATTTGTTAGTATCAACAGCCTGAAATATTATTACTAATGTTTATTCTAAGCAGAATTTATTAATGTTAAACAAATAATTGCATAAAGTTTTATATATATAAAAAATAATTGCATAAAGTTATATATACATATAAACTTCCTGAAGCATTATTCCTATATTTGTAACCTAGAATCAGCTGATGTCAATAGTAGATTGTGTAGCTTTATTTCAAACATTGATATTATGGAACAGAGTGACATCCTTAAACTGCGCATGTAGAATTACTTTTAAATGTTTTAATTGACAAATATAATTATATGCATTTATTATATAAAGCATGATGTTTTGAAACATATATACATGGCGGAATAATTAAATCGATTAATTAACGTATGCATTAGTTTACATAGTTTTAAGGAAATACAGTTATGATATATTCATCCAGAAAAAAATAAGTTAAAAAAAATCCGATATGATCTACTTTTATGATCACACATAAAACTATTAGATTACTTACCAAAATATGACTCCATTTAATAATTTTATCTCCCTTTTTTATTACTGTATGCTTTTTTGTATTTTAAGTATATTTACAAATTAAAAGCATTTTTATTTTTACTTTGCAAGAAGAAGCTATTTTAATACATATATCTTTTTTATTCCTTTGTTCACATTTTTTTTTCTCTTTGCTTACTGTTTCTGATAAGCTAAAATGGAAAATGCACAAAGATGGTGAACAAACCTCCTATACGTAATCCAGTTTCATCTGTTAAATGAATTTCATACATTTTAGGTACAATAGATAGCATGCAGTTTTCCAAAAATTACATATATATATAAAATATATACACACCCCCCCACACACATATACACACATCATAAATAATGTATATGTATATGCACAATTTTTTTCTTTTTGTTGTTATATTTTTATCTTCAAAAATACTATGTTCGTGTGTGTGTGTGTGTGTGTGTATGCAGATAAATATGCTTCCTTTGGAACAATGAGGAATATCAGAAAAATTTCATCATCAAGCAGAATTAATTGCTCCTATTGTCTTTCTTGCTATGGAAAAGCCACATGGTATAGAATATGCATAAGAATTACAGACCGTTTTTCAGGCCCAACTGTGGTTTGAGGTTGTAATTTAGTGACAGCATAGCCAACACACTATACACTTTCCTGGGTAAACTATTAAGTAACCTGGCTATAGAAAGGAGGAAAAAGCAGACAGTTTCGCTGATCTTTGTTTTTTTTTGTTTTGTTTTGTTTTGTTTTTTTAGCAAATATCAAAAAAGAATAAAGGAAAAATAATGATACTATCAACAAGACAGAAGTTTTAATATTGGCCCATAGGTATGAGTAGGAGAGAAAGTAGAAATAAAATAATATTTATACAGAGATATTAGAAGAGTCAAGAGTATGAAGAGTTTCTTGTGATACAAGAAGAGGTAGTGAAGAGCTCTGTGGAGTTCTGCTCGGAACAGTAAATCTTCAGTTTAAATGGTTAGAAATGAAGCCTATGGATGGTGCTGACAATTGGCTTGTATATGTGGGACTAGATGGTTGAAATACAATGAGCATGAACATTTGGATGTAAAGAGAATCTAATAATTTGCATAGTTGTCATTTATGTGAATATTGCAGTCATTTGTATCATTTTAGTATTGGAGGCCAAGCAGAAGGAATCAGAAGAAAATAGAAACCAGAATAGATTCAAGAATAGTCAAACTGCATAACCTTAAAGGAGGGAAGACATTTGTATACATGGTTACACATGTCATTGTGCAGAAGGAGCAGTGAGGTGAGTGGAGGGAGTTTCTTTCATCTCAGATTCTCTCAGATTCTATCATATGAGGGAAGAGGGAAAATAACATAGTCTCTTAAGAAAGCCTCAGGAAAGATGATATGTGCAATTTTGATCTGGGTTTAGGTAACACAACAAAAAGGGATTATACTATAATTATATAATGTAGATTATATTACAATTTTCTTAGAGAAAATTCTCATAGCGCATGAGAGTTTTCTTTGGTTCTTTTTACCTATGGAATAAGATTTTTTAAAAAACATAGTGAGTTTGGAAGAGTTGAGAATTGCATGCAGCTGCATGAAATAGTTAACAGATAAAATCGCTTAAAGAAAGAGAAAATTAATTTTTTTAATTTTCTTTTAAAATTAATTTAAAAAGGTCAGAGTTAGGAAATCCTGGGATAGTTCAGTAGTGTCTTGAGATCATCATTTCATGGACTTCCTCTGTCTCTCTGCTCTACCGTCCATAGTGAATGCTATAAAACTCATGGTCACCTGTCTCATGGTGACTTTCTGCCTTATAGCACTGATTACAAACATGAGATGAACAAGCAAACAACAAGGAGAAAAGGGGATTGCCTATATCGAAAAACAAAATATGCCCAAATATTTCAATAGACTCTCACTGATACCTGAGACGAAACTGCAGCTTAATAGGAAGCTGGACGATGTTTTGTTTTATTTTATTTTTATTTTATTTTATTTTATTTTGTTTTGTTTTGTTTATTTTATTATATTATATTTTATTTTATTTTATTTATTTTTTTCTAGCAATGCCCATTGCTACCATGATGAAATCAGGGATGATAATACCTAACTCATTTTTTTTAACCCAGATGTCTGAATTATCATTTTAGGACTTTTCTCACCAAATATGAATATTTCTTTACTGAGACTGGTAATTCTCTGTTCCCCACCATCATCCTCACAAGCACAAGGAAAGAGCAAGATAAAAGTAAAGAGGGGACAGAAGGGAAAGCTGATGATAGGATTATTCATTTCAGCTACTGCCTTGGTATGTGACAAAGAAAGAATCTGATGGTAATAATCACCAGTGTTTTCTTAAAAATCACCATAGTGGTCCTATTTTGAATTGATTACATTTCTGAGGGATTCAAAGAGTAAGATTTCTGATGGACGCTGTTGAAGGTTTTAGAAAAAAAACTATTAGCCCAAAAGAATATTTAATTGAATGGAATATTTAAATTGGGTGAGAAAACCCCTAAAATGATGATGTAGATATATACATAAAATGGAGTTAGCTATAAGCTTCTTATCACCCCATTCCTCCACCCCCATGCTATTATATCTTACCTATTCAAATCCATGGCTTAATCATATGAAACTAGCAATACACTTCAAAATGATTAATTAAGAACATTTAATAATATGGTAAAAACTTATATTATTAAATGGTAAAAGTCTGTTATGAAATTATGTACATTATGACTAATATTTACTACTCCACACCCCATAATTAGAAGAATATTTAGCTAACTGTTGAAAATGTTTATACGTGGGTGGAGTAAGTATTATTTTCACTGCACCTTTCGGTTGTTATCTATTACATATGAGTCACTATTGTAATGAGAAAAAACTCAGGATATATGCTTTTAATAACAGTAATTGTTTTGCTAATTGACACTTTCTGAAAGGTATTTTCCCCTTTAATGGCCTATGTCATACATATCCTTTCCTACATTTCCTGGAATGAACCAGGTTATTGCTCTATGTTTGCACATCTTCCAATCGTGATCTAAGGAAGCTCATTCTCTGTGGTTAGAGACTGGGATACATTGGCAAGCCTCAGACTGTCTCAGGAAAATTGGTAAATCTAGCTACTTAATATTAGGAGATTGAGACAGCTCCATTCTCTCTCATTAAGAACCTGGAGTGATAGGTTGCATTCTAAAGAAACCAAAGGTCTTTTAATATTTTATAAGTAAGACAAGCCACATAATATTCTACTTTGAATTTTCTTGTATTGTTGATAATGCATAATGTGATGCAGCCTGACATTACAGAGATCGGCTGCTTTTCTTGTTTGATGATGTTTTTAAAATGTTTTATAGCAAATCATTATGCAACATGTACATTTATCTTCATATTACAGTGACAATATATTTGTAAATCAGTGAAGTACTGCATTATATTTGCATTTATTTCCTTTGGTAAAACAACAGTTATATATTTTATTCCTATAATTTATACAACTTTATTCATGCACACACTAACAACAATGGCAACAAAAATACTAGACTTTTTTATAATCACACACCTATAAACTCACTCAGAACAAGATGTGATGTTGAAATACTATTGGGCATATTAATAAAATAAAAATGCTACTGAGAGAGACTCAATTGTTGACTTTAAGATTTCCATTAAATTTTGAGCTTTACTTAAATCTAGGTGGCAGCCAGGGGGAAGAAATACTTATTTAAATATCACTGTGAAGTTCATTCAATAAATAGCTGAGTGCCTACTATGTGCCAGGTCCAGCAATAAGCTCTGGGAGTATAACATTAAAGGGGGAAAGATTGTCCTTGTGAAGATTTCATTTTAATAAAATAAGGCAAGTCATAAACTGGGAGCCAATGAAATATATACTGTGCCAGCTGGTGAGTGGCACACTATATACAAATCGAGGTACAGAAAACAGGAATTTCTATGGTTAGGGGCAAATTGCTATGCTGTATTGGGTAGTCAAGGAAAGCTGACATTTGATCAGAGGGATAAAACTTTGCGGCTATCTGGGGAAAAGAGCAAGTGCAAAGAGCCTTCAGTGTAAAATGATGTTGGGGATCTTGGACACCAGCAAGGAGGGTTGTTGTGGTTAGGCAAAGTGAGCAAGAGAGAAGTAGGTGATATGTCACAGGTAAAGTGTGGTGAAGTTCTCCTAGGCCAGTGTAAGGTCATTTGTTTTGGTCTGTGTGTGATACAGAACTAATAGAGAGTTTTGTGTTGAGCAAGGAGGTGACTTTGACACGTTTAGAGGATGAGTTTAGCTGCTCTACTGATCATAGACTGTAAAGAGACAAATATGAAAACAGGAAAGAGACTAAGGAATAATTCAGTAACTCATGCCTCTCTGGGTCCTTATGAGGGTGGTAGTGTTTAGGTAGATATTTTGAGTGTCAGAATCTGTATGTATTTTGAAGGTAGAGTCCTCAGTATTTACTTATCTTTTGGGTTTGTAAATTAGAGAAATAGAGGTATCAATGACAACACTAAGTTTTTGACTTCGATAAAAATGAAACAACTATTTACTGTGATTATGAAATGAAGAATTGAGTTGATATTAATATTATTAAGCTTCAAAAAATGAGCCGATCACAAATAATTCATGTGGTGTTTGCTCATATAAATTAGTAATCTGACTGAATACAAAGTGAACACTCAGGACATAGTAATCACCACTGGCTAAAGGAAGATATAAAAACTTCAACACAGTTTTTCCATGGCATTTCTTATTCTATGTGTGTTCTTGAGGAGGAAAAAAAAAAAAAAAAAAAAGGCACAACAGCTACCATAAAATTCTAGGCAGCCAATAGAAGGAATAAAAAAAGACAAAGAATGGCTTTAACCAGAAAGGAAACATATAAAAATGTGCTATTACACACAAAAAAGTAAAAATTAGAGGTTCAATTGGCCAACAAACTTCTACTATCATCTGACACATGTTTGAAGGATTTTCTGTGGGAAGAGTTATACTTGGAAGAGGCAGAAAAACATACGACTAATAACTGTTTGTCTCTTAAAATTGTTCTTTGCTCTGAAATCAGGAACATATGTTAATTGTGAATTAATAAAATTGAAAGAAGACTGGGAGAGGAATTTTTATTCTGAGAACAAGCCACAGTCATTAATCCATAGCATTTTACACACTGAAATACGTGTTTGTAAGGTGTTTAGTATTGTTTATGCATAAGCATCTATAATTCAATTTATTAGATAGTAATTGTGTATGTTGTTCTCATACAGATCCGAAATTAGAGACTCTGTGATTGTTTGTATTTTCAAAAAATATTCACTCTGAATTCTTACACACATAATTGCATTTATGTAGCACTTGTATTTACTTCTTTTATTCTCTTTGCTCTAGCATATTGGTTTTTTTGGTCAGTTTTATTTTGGTTAAAAGAAAGCTGAATAGCAAGCCATTCTGTTTTCTCTGGTCACACAGTCATTCTGTCTGCCCTTTTAAAAAGTAAATATAATTAAAATATAATAAAGGTTAAAAAAATTTAAATAATACATTAAGAATATATTTTTTAAAACAGAAAAGTATATGTGTCATTTTTTATAATTGATAAAGAAAAAATATTTTCTTTCTTATTACCTAAATAACAAATAGGCAATTGAGAATATTTCCTCAAACATTTTATGTGACTTATTCTATTAATTAAATTATTATTTAAAAGATTTTTATTAATCATTTTACAGATTACTTTCTACACTTTCATATGCTAGTGAATTGATAAACAATAATTGCATACAATATCAGTTATCAAGTCTTCTATTTATATATAAGTATTTATGATGGCTTGTAATCTAGAAACATTAGCTGAATTTTTTCTTTTAGTTATAAAAGTTGGGTCACAAAACAACAGGTTAAAAATAAAATATAATCATTACACAACTTTCACTTACGTATTACATTTTAGTGATCAAGTACTTACTTTTATTTATAGTAATGCTTTGTCATGGTTAATAACCTTACTGTTATGTATGTGATTTTGTAGACTGCAGAGGCAGCTAGCTGAGATGCGTTTCTCCAGGTATACCTTAAACCGTTTTCACAAGTTCTCTAAGCCTCACTTGACAAATCCTTGGAATAGCACTGTATCTCTAACCTTCTTACATCCCTTCCTATGATATCCAACTCTATTAATAAAGAAATGTTAGGCAGCAAAAAAGCAGGAAAATATATCTATTTAAAGTGACTTTTACAAAAAAAAAAAATAGAAATTCATAGTATTGCATAACAGACATTCCTATGACAGGAAAAGTACCTACAGTTTTATTTGATTCTGCATTTAAATTTATATCCTTAAGAATCCCAACTCTTTTCCCCTTTATACTCTATCAATTTTGTCCTTGGCCGTCTCTCTTTATAATCACAAAATGACTATTTCAGTTTCTCCTAGTGCATAAAAACACAACATCCACCATATATATGTGTGTATTCATTCTCTTTGTGTGTGTGTGTGTGTGTGTGTGTGTGTGGTGTGGGGAGTTGTATCTTATTATGTGTTTCTTTTCAACCCTTAAGAATAAAAAATATTTCTTTTTCATTCCCTAAAAGTTGCTCAGCAAACTCCCACTCACACCTCATTAACTACAGTTCTAACAACTCCCTGTTTCCTGGTAAGGGGAATTGAGCCAGGCTGATATTTATCTGACTTGCACCAACATGTGGCCTTTCCACTTGTTAAATATTGAAATACCCATAGATTACTTGTTGTGGGGCTCAGAACACAATGACTTAAAATATGGCACCTTGGCATAGTGCATAGTTTAAGCTGAAGGAAATTGAGAAAAGTGCAAATGCAAGATGGGAACTTCTCCTTCCCTTCTCCTCTGAGAGCCTCTTATGTGACAGGTGTCCTGTCCTATACCCTGAGGAAAGGAATAAAGATACACAAATTCCAAGAAGAATCTGAGCAAACAGGCATTGGCAAGTTTACCTCGGTTGTTAACATTATATCATATTCTCTCTTGTGCAGTCATATTTCTACATGACTTTCCATTCATCATACTTAAGCATAAAAATAGTTTTCCCTGTTTCTTTGGGTATCATTCCTGAAGACTCTTATGTCATATAAAACTTTCATTAAATAAATTTGTTAGGCTTTTCTCTTGTTTATCTGTCTTTCTTATAATGGTGTTACGTGGTTTGGCTCTGTGTCCCCACCCAAATCTTATGTTGAATTGTGGCCCCAAATGTTGGAGGTGAGGACTGTTAAGAGGTGATTTGATCATGGGGGTGGCTTCTAATGGTTTAGCACCTATGTCTAGTGATGTCTTGTGATAGAGTTCTCACAAGACCCGGTTGTGTGCAGCACCTATCCCTCACTGTCTCTCCTGCTCCACCACGAAAGAAGTGCCTGCTTCCCCTTTGCCTTCCGCCATGATTGTAAGATTCCTGAGGCCTCCCCTGCCATGATTCCTGTATAGCCTACCAAACTGTGAGTTGATTAAACTACTTTTCTCCATAAATTGCCCAGTCTCAGGTAGTTTCTCATAGCGATGCAAGAACGAACTAATACAGTTGTCAGCCATGAACTTTTCAACAGGTGACAAAAAAGTTATATTTCTTCTTTCCTACACTTGTCAAACAACTGATGCAAATCCACCTCGTGTTGTTAGGATCCTTACCTCAGTAGCACTTGAAAGGCAGTGCCTGCAGCTGCAGGAAGGTGTATGGGAACAGACACAAAAACTCTACCTCCCAGATAAGCAAGACAAAGACACAGAAACATTCCAAGCCTGTGATAAACTCTCCCGCCCTAAACCCTTAAATATTCTTAGTCTGTAAAACAGAGTGGTACTGATCTCACTTGGCCAGAAGGCCCTCTTAGGTTTATTCTCCCCAGTAAACCTGCCTTTGACTGTTGAGTTGCTTTTCATGTTTCTTTCCACTTCTTCAACTCTTACAGGCAGCCCTCTCACATTCAGTATCTCATAGCGAGAAGCCTCGATACTTCCACTCCAGTGGTAAAGCAGTCCTCCATTCCAACTGGTGGATGCCTTTGAAGTATCAACTGTTGAATTTTTTGCAGGAGGTAGGGGAGGGTACTAGGGAGAATTAGGATTACTGTGCTTAGTATTGCACAGCTCATGGATACGTGTAAGTTAGTGGGTTCCTTATTAAAATCAGTTTTTTGTTGTAAAGGAAGAAAGAGGAAATGGATAGTGACTAGAGTATCTGCTACAACAAGCAATATAAAAGCCCTCATTATATGTGTAACAATAAGAACTGTCTTTTATAGGTGATCCTTCCCAAGGAATTCCTGCATGCTCTACTAATAACTTAAAGGATTAGCTAACTAGCCACAGAAGAAAGTTGCCCTATTCCTTGCAAGTTACCACTTATTATATTACTCAATAATTGTTCTTCTGGTTATTATTGTTGTCAAAATATAGATACATTCCTTATAAATACACACCTAACACTAAACCCTGAAATATGTAAGAGTAGTCTTAAAGTCCAGCAAGACTTCGTTGAGAACTTGAGAAGCACAAACAGGATGCAATGTAGGAATTTTTAAGAACAAAAAAAAAAAACATGAAACAGAATATGTCTCCTAGACTCTATCCAAGACACACAATTGTCACTGACTTATTTTTTCTTAGACTCCTGGCTATTGTTCCATTATAGGAGTCAGTTTCTTTTTAACTCAGTGAAATTCCTTGATCATTTTCCCTTTGCAACTAGAGCCTAGTTTCTCAACTGCCCTTTCACTCTAAGTGAGGAAAAAAATAAACACTCTTTAATCCCTTGCATAATTCTACAAAATAGACTTCAATATTATCACAATAATAATCTTGCTGAAAGGAGGCAATTTTGCCCAGAGGGAAACAATTTTCGACATTCATATGCAGAACAAATTGCTATTGTTTTAAAACCTTATTTCAATTAAAAAATGTTTCTTTCTCACTTCTATCACCAAAGACCCATTTAAGTGATTCCCACATTCCCACTTTCTCCAAAAGATAAACTTCACCCCAACAAACTTTGCCTCTAACTAGAAAAACTTTGGAATTACATTTCTTCTAGTTATCAATTATTCGATATTGAAGCCCAGTCTCAGAAGACTGTTTGTTACAGTGCCTTTTAAAATACCTCTAAAATTAGTCTTTTTAGCAGAATATAGCATATATTTCAACTGAAACATAGTCAAACTGAAGAAGCCTTAAGGTGGTATTCAACATAGTTGAAAATATAAACAGTTTTGTTAATCCTCAGCACCAGAAAATGATCTTCAATAGATCTATTTTCAGTATCTTGAGAAATACACCAGAAATGCCTCCTTCACTCAACCCACACACTTAGGGCTAAATGAATACAACAAACAAATTTGTTGAGAATGAATCCGTGTGCCAAATTCATAAGTTTGAAATATTAATAAAATAAATTTTCCTATTTTATAATCCCACTTGCTCCCTAGATCATTTTAATAGAACATCATAAAGTGTTCCATGCTCATTGCTCCAGGGAAAGATAAGTGAGTCTAAAGAAGTCTAATTTTTGAATTTCACATAATTTGTCTTTGAGGGAAGTGGAAATAATTCAGGGCATAAATAATAGGCTTTTGGAGACAGACATGAAAGAACAGGTGATTGTGATACCTCTTCAGACAGGGAAATGAATGCCTAAGTTGAAGGTAAGAGATGAGAATGGATG
Source organism: Macaca mulatta (assembly GCF_049350105.2). Classification (NCBI taxonomy): domain Eukaryota; kingdom Metazoa; phylum Chordata; class Mammalia; order Primates; family Cercopithecidae; genus Macaca; species Macaca mulatta. The sequence continues at coordinate 58,611,965 of NC_133422.1, forward strand.
CATAGTGGGTAGATCAAAACAATTTCCTGCAAAATAAGCTGTTTTCCTCTTCCATGATCCAGGTAGAAGAGGGATGAAAACTCCCCTGAAAGCGTACAATTTAATATTCAAGACAATATAGATTTTGCTTTTCATGTAGAACTAGAGGGTGGGGAGGCAAGAGCTGGGAATCTCAAGAAGAAAATCAATGGCTCTATGAAGAACCTAAGTAGATGATCTTAAACAGTCTCATGTGGTTTCTAGGCAGAAGTGTGAGAATGATTTCCTTCAATGGGACTTTGAGGATTAAAATGAAGGATGATTCAGTAGCAGCCCATATGCACTGACGACTAAGGACATGACAGGATGATGAATGTTTCAGTAAATACCATCATGGACAGATGATGATGAGAACCAGATGGCACACTTTCAGCAACAAGTAACAAGCTACCCAACTGTCAGTGACTTAAGCAATAAGGGGCATTCTTTACCTCACGTAAAAAGGATTCAAGGGGCCTGATTACTTTAGAAGCACAATGATGTCATTAGGATCCTGAAGGGTTTATTTCATATTCCTCCCAGTTAACTTTAGGTGTTCAGCTTTAGTTCTGTCCTTCCCTCAAGTATCATTGGATACCTACCACTGATTCTTGGCAACATGTTCACTACACTGCCTCCAAAAGAAGGGGGGGTACATTATCCTTGAAAAATCTTTTTGTATAAGGGAGAGAAGAAAAAAAAAAAAAAAAAACGCTTGCCTGGACACCGAATGCAGTCTTCCTATTTGTATTTTAGAGAGCGTGACTAAAGCTAGGTGAAACGCCTAAAGCTATTTGGATTTTGGAGAAATGCCTAAAGCTAGTTAACTGCCCTTGACTTTCTGGCATTTTCTGGCCTCTATAAAAGAAAGTATTTTGTATGTTTTGATGTGATGATTAGTCAAGCATGATCACAAGAGGAGACACAGGAGAGGCTTAAGTAAACAATGTTTATGATACTCACCTAGAGACACATTGCGTGAAATATGGCGAAGGGCAGGCAGGAAAGACACCAAGGTGCTCAGAAGTCAGAAGAGGAGAAAAAGTGGGGAAGTGCTTAGGCCATGGACTTATCAGATGTTTCTTAGAGAAAGTCAGGGCAGGACAGGGGAAACAGCTTAGGATTGGTTAGCTTGAATAATTTTAGAAGGATTTAAGCTATAGGGGTAGTCTCTAGTTGCCTGGTGCCTGGTCCTTCCATAATTAAGGAATATTGCTGCTTGGGGTGCACAGGTCTGATCGTAGAGACATTATTGGTTTGGTTAGGGTGGACATCAACGGCATGCTTCTGGTTGGGCCCTTTGCAATTTTTAAGAATTGACTAGTTCATGGAGAGGTGGTCTTTTCCCAGCTGGAAGGCTTTTTAAGGATCTCAGAACAGGGCCTGGTGCAGTGGTGGCTCATGCCTGTAATCCCAGCACACTGGGAGACTGAAGCAGGAGAACTGGTTTGAGCCCAGGAGTTCAAGAACACCCTGGGCAACATAGTGAGTCCCCATCTCTAAAAAAAAACCTCAAAACATAATAATATACAGAATATTAATATGAATATTTATTATGCATAATATAAAAATTAATATATATAAGCACACAAATAGGCAGTGAACTCTTTCAGCTGGAAGAAAAGATGAGAGTTTTGGGAAAGGGGGAGAATGTGTGTTTGGCACATGAAATAGGTAAAACAGAAAAACAAACACCTATCAGGTTGCAATGAGACATTGCATCATTTTTGTGATATTCTTATCAAAAATGCATAAAATGAATCTGAAATGTAATCATGAGGAAATATCCAGTAAGCCAAAGTTAATAAATACTGGATGAAATAACTGCCCTATAATCTTCAAAATCTGAGAACTGAATAACTCTGAAGAAGTACCATAACTAAAACTATATATGATCTTGAATGAGCTTATTCCCTTATTAGAACATTTAATAAAACTGGTATGGGATTTGAGAGTTAGATAGCAGTACTATTATAGCACAAATTTCCTAATCTTGATGCCATAGGCTTTGTGAATACCACAGAGAAAGGTCTTTTCTTGAAGCATAAGGGAGAATCCAGGCATAAGCATGACTAATTTGTTTTAGCCACTGTTTGAAGGACTGCTCAGAAATGTATTCACTATGACGAAGAGAAAGACCTAGAAATCACTAAAGGCTATTGATCATTCATTTTAAAAAATAGTATTTATGTAGTTTGTCATGTATGGGCATTCTTTGTAAGGCAACTACTTCTGGGGAGGGGAACTGACTGACTAGAGACAGGGAATAGAGAAATTTTAATGCTGTACCCTTAACGTGTATACTCTGTTTAGGCATTGTCTATTCACAAGAATAAATACGAATTTATTGGCTTGTTATTTATTCCTGATTTTACATATGATCTATTTATTCCTGTGAATGACAAAATGAGTGAATAAAAATATTTCATTATGTTTTAATGTACCTATGATGCTATAGAGGACCACTGTCTCCCAACCTTCTGGTTGGTAGAGAAAATGGATTTCTAAGCATGGGACTGAATGATCAGAAAGGAAAAAATGTTCATATTTCTCCTCTCAAGTTCAGTTTATTGAGTTCATAGATATTAAACTGTTGGTAAGTTATCTTCAACCCATTTTCACAAGCCCTAGGATTAGGATATATTCTGTCCAAATTCTAATACTCTGCTGTCACTTTTAGCATTGTATGTTGTTAAATATTTTCTATTTTATGGAGTCACTATGTATTTTTGAGAAATACTGGGTAACTATGCATCGGAAGCTTTTATATATCACCAGATGCTATTATACATCAAAAGCTGCAGATGCACACATATTTGAATTGGAAACTGAAAGCAGCTAACCCTAAGTTTTAAGGTTTGCAATAACAAAAATCTTAAATGATTTTGTAAAGAACAACTCCAAAATGTAGAATATAATCATCAAATGTTAATGAACATAAATAAAGTGTACAGTATAGATAAAACCACATACAATAAAATAGCTATATAGCTTTTTTAAGTTTTTTTTTTTTGAGACGGAGTCTCCCTCTGCCTCCCAGGCTGAAGTATAATGGTGAAATCTTGGCTCACTGCAACCTCCACCTCCCAGGGTCAAACAATTCTTCTGCCTCAGTCTCCCAAGTAGCTGGGATTATAGGGGCATGCCACCAGACCTGGATAATTTTTTTGTAATGTGAGTAGAGACAGGGTTTCACCATGTTGGCCAGGCTGGTCTAGAACTCCTGACTTCAAGAGAGTCACCCACCTTGGCCTCCCAAAATGCTGGGATTACAGGCATGAACCACCACACCTGGGACTATATAGCTTTTAAATCAAGTTCCAAATGCTTTATAACATTTTTAGCTTCAAATAACGAAATATTCTATAGTGAATATTCTATATATTGATTCAGATATACAAACATTGATTGAAGTACACGTAGATTCTCTTTAAATATGAGTAATATAGCAATATGCTTCCTGCTATTCTAAAAATCAAGATTCATAGGATCTACCACTGTCACTTAATATCTGTATCAGTAAGAGGATATTAATGACAGGGCAGCCTAACTTACAAGATGTAATGAGCATAAAAATAAATTTAACATATAATTTTGCAACTTGTCTTTTGAAATTATTCTGTGAATACATATGATGATATAAGAAATAGAAAACTGTGAAAAATGCATAAATTATAAAATAAAAATATTATCAGATATATCTATTTTCAGTTATTTATAAAAATATTTTCTCATAGTTATTAAAATGTACACATCTACAGCTCAAGAATACCTCACTTATATTCTTGTTTTTCTTTCAATTATATATTCAAAGAATTTTAACAGACATGACCAATTTTTATCATAAAAGTTGTTGATCAATTTATAACTTGAAGTTATTTTTCCTTCTTTTTTATTGTGATAAAAATACAAACTATAAAATTTACCATCATAGCCATTTTTACGTGTACAGTTCAGTAGCGTAAATTTTATTCACATGGTTGTGAAATAGACTCAAACTTTTTCATCTCACAAAACTGAAACTCTATACCTTTTAAACCACAATTCCCATTTTTTTTCCTATCCAATTCCTGGTAACTATCATTCTACTTTCTGTTCTGTTAATTTGACTACTTTGGATACTTTATATAAGTGCAGTCAAACAGTATCTGTCTTTTTGAGTCAGGTTTATTTCACTTAACATATTTTCCTCAAAGTTTATCCATGTTGTAGCATGTGAGAGAATTGTCTTCCATTTCATGGCAGAATAATACCGTATTGTATGTATATATCACATTTGGTTTGTTCATTCATCTGTCAATGAACATTTGGGTTGCTTCTGTGGAGTTCTGTGAGACTCCATACACATTTCAGGATTTTGTTTTCTATTTCTTAGAAAATGTCCTTGGGAGTATTATAGGGATTTGGTTGAATCTCCAGATCACTTTGGGCAATATTAACATCTCGACAATATTAAATCTTCTCAGCCATGACCATTTGATCTTTCCATCGATTTGTGCTTTCCTATCATTTCTTTCAGCAACATTTTGTAGTTTTGAGCATCCAAGTCTTTCACTTCCTTGGCTAGGTTTATTCCTAAATATTTTATACTTTTTGATGCTATTTTACATTAATTTTTAAACATTACTTTTGGATTATTTATTTATTGTGTATAGAAATAAAACTGATTTTTGATTGCTCATTTTTTTTAACATGCAGCTTAGCAAAGATTTTATTAGTTTTAACAGTTTTTTTTTGTAGACGCTTCATGATTTACTGTATATGAGATCATGTTGTCTGTGAACAGAGATAACTTTATTTCTTCCTTTCCAATTTGGATGCGTTCTTAAAAATTTCCTAATTACTCTGGCTAGGACTTCCAGTAGAGGCTGAATAGCAGTGGTAAGAATGGGCATCCTGATCTTAGGGAAAAATCTTTTTAGTCTTTCCTCATTGAGTATATTGTTCCTTATGGGCTTTTTATACATGGCTTTTACTATGTTGAGGTAATTTCCTTCTATTCCTAGTTGAGTGATTTTATCATGGAAGAATGTTGAATTTTGTCAGATGCTTTTAATGCATGAAATTAGATAATCATGTGGTTTTCATCCTTCATTCTACTAATGGGGGGTACTACACTGATTTATATTTGTATGTTGAAGCATACTGCATTCCATATATAAATTCCATTTGGATGTGGTATAAAATTCTTTTTAATGTGTTCTGTAATTCGATTTGCTAGTATTTTTGCTTAGAATTTTTGCATCTATAATCGTCAACAATATTGGTCTATAGTTTTATTTTTGTTTTGTTTTCTTTTTTCTTGTAGCGTCTTTTTCTAGCTTTGGTATCAGGATAACGCTGGCCTCTCAGAATGAGTTTTTGGAATTAATCTCTGGTCTTCAAGTTTTTGGAAGAGTCTGAGGATAAATGATGTTAACTCATCTTTACATATTTGATAGAATTATCCAGTGAAGACATCTGATCCTAAACTTTTAACGATTTTCTATTTTTCATGATTTAGTCCTTCTACATTGTATGTTTCATTTACTCCATGTTAACCAATTTGATGGCTTACAGTTGTTTATGGTTGTCTCATAATTCCTTTTAATGACTCCTCTTTCATTTCTGGTTTTAATTATTTGGGTCTCCTCTCTTTGTTGATTAATTAATATAGGGTTTGCCAATTTTGTTATCTTTCAAAAAAACACTTAGCTTTGTTTTTCTATTGTTTCTCCATTTCACTTATTTCTATTCTAATATTTATTATTTTATTTCTTATAACAGCTTTGTGTTGTTTTTATTTTTTTTTTCTTTTTTGAATTCCTTGCAGTGTAAGTTTGGTTGCTGATTTGAAATCTTTCTTGCTTTTAAAATATACTTGTTATACTTGGCACTGCTGGGCTGCATCACTTAAGTTTTAGAAGGTTGTGGTTTGGGTTTCATTTATCTCAAGGTACTTTTGAGCTTTTCTTGGCTTCTTCTTTAACCCATCAGCTGTTTAAAACTATGTTCTTGGCCAGGTGTTGTGGCTCACGCCTGTAATCCCAGCACTTTGGGAGGCTGAAGCAGCAGATCATGAGGTCAGGAGTTCGAAGACAGCCTGACCAACATGGTGAAACCTCATCTGTACTAAAAATACAAAAATCAGCAAGACATGGTGGTAAGCACCTGTAGTCCCAGCTGCTCGGGAGGTTGCAGTGAGCCGAGATTGAGCAAGTGCACTCCAGCCTGGGTATCAGAGCGAGACTCCTCTCAAAAAAAAAAAAAAAAAAAAAAAAAAAAAAAAAAAAAAGTATGGTCTTTAATTTTAATTTTACATATTTGTGAATGTCCATGCTTTCCTTGTGCTATTGATATCTAGTTTCCTTGTGCTATTGATCCCTAGTTTCATTTACCTGTACTATTGATGTCTGGAACAGATACTTAGTACTATTTCAATATTTTAAAATCTATTAAAACATTGGGCATAAATTGTGGTCTATTGTAAAAAAATACCCATGTGTTCTTGAGAAGAATGTATGTTTTGATTTTTGGTGGGGAGGGGGTGTGGAGCAGATTAGTGTTCTACATATGTCTCTTATATCTAATTGGTCTATATTGTTGTTAAAGTTCTCTGTTATATTATCTTCAGTCTGCTTGTTCTATCCATTATTGAAAGTAGGGAGGGCTGGGTATGGTGGCTCATGCCTGTAATCCCAGCACTTCAGGAGGCCGAGGCAGGCAGATCACAAGGTCAGGAGTTCAAGACCAGCCTGGCCAACATGGTGAAACTCCATCTCAACTAAAAATACAAAAAATTATCTGAGCATGGTGGCATGTGCCTGTAATCCCAGCTACTCCAGAGGCTAGGGCAGGAGAATTGCTTGAACCCAGGAGGTGGAGGTTGCGGTGAGCAGAGATCACGCCACTGTATTCTAGCCTGTGTGACAGAGTGAGACTCCATCTCAAAAAAGAAAAACAAAAAAGGAAAGTAAAGTATTGAAGCCTGCTACTACTATGGGCTGCTTTCTATTTCTCCTTCAATTCTTTCAAAGTTTGCTTTATGTTTTGGAGGCTTTGACATTTGTTGCATAAATATTTATAATTGCTATATATTCTTGATGAATTGATACTTTTATCATTATATAAGTTCTTCTTTGTCTCTTCAAACAGATTTTGACTTGAAGTTTATTTTTCTGATATTGTTATATCTACCTCTGTTCTTTTGTTATCTACCATTTGATAGGGATATCTTATCTCTGTTCATCTTTTTGCTTTCAGCTTCTGTGGGTCCTCATATCTAACGTGTGCCTTACAGAGAGCATATAGTTGAATCTTCTTTTTAAAGCCATTCAGCCAATCTTTCTTTTGATTGAGTAGTTAATCTATTTACATGTAATGTAATTATTAATAGAGAAAGACTCTTGTCATTTTGTTGTTTTTTTCTGTTTGTTTTACAACTTCTTTGTTCCTTCTCTCCTCTCGTACTGCCTTTCTTGTGTTTCATTGATATTTATTGTGACATGCTTTAATTTCCTTCTCATTTCCTTTTGTGTATTTTTGGCTAATACATTTTTTTGTGGTTACCATTGCAATTACAAAATATTTTAAAGTTATAATATTCTTTTTTAAGCTAATAATAACTATTTTTAAGCTAATAATTTTAATTACCTAGAAAAACTGTTCTCCCTTACAACTTCATCCCATACTGTATGTTATTAATGAAACAAATTATAACTTTACATATTATATAACCATTAACACAGATTTATAGTTTTCCACAATGATTTTGTCCTATAAATTGTATTTAAGAATTAAAAATGACCAAAATTGCAATAATATAGGTTACTATTTTTGTCCTTTTCTTTTTTTTTAAAAACAACTTTGTAGAATAGGTCTAATTGTAGTGAACCTTCTCAGATTTTATTTATATGGAGTAGTTTTAATTTTTCTTCAGTTTGTAAGACACAGCATTCTTGTTTGTAGATTATTTATTTATTTTTTATTTCCTTTTAGCCTTTTGAATATATCATCTTCTCAGGAGAAATCGTGAAAGCCAGAGATGTCCGGAGCTGCACGCCCCGGCCATAGTGAATAATAATTGAGGATTAAACGCCTGAGCTATATTCATTTCCACCCCACACCTTCTCCCTATCTTTGCCTTTTTTCCCCTGTACTAATACCTCATTAAAGATGGCGCTCTTCCTGCTTCTTCTTCACTCACTTTTCCCGTGCCCGGGAAAATTGTTACTTAATAGCGCAAGCGCAACATGACGTCCGACCGGAGAAACCGAAACTAACCTGGCCATGCCCTCGGCAATGAGATCATTTCCGCCTTAGCCCAACCCCTTCCCTTCCAAGTGTATATAAGGCAGTGCATTACCGCCATTAAACGAGACTTGATCAGAGCACTGTCTTGTCTCCATTTCTCATGTCTCTTGTTCCCCAAATTCCCACCCCCTCCTCCAGGGCCTGCTCTGACTATCCCGCGGGTCGGGATACGTGATGCCCGAACAGGGACCTGGAAACGAGGGACTCCGTGAGGAAGAGGACACCAAAGGACGGTCGACCGCTAACGAAGACAAAAGGAGTCAAACTCTTCCGATCACCACGGGAACCTGCAGCGTCAGAATTGAAGGTAAGTGACGCGTCCGAAATGGGACAAGAATTAAGCCAACATCAAATATATGTAGGACAATTAAAAGAGGCTTTAAAGATATGAGGAGTAAAGGTTAAAGGTAATGATTTGTTTAAATTTTTTGATTTTGTAAAAGACACTTGCCCTTGGTTCCCACAGGAAGGAACTATTGATATTAAAAGATGGTGTAGAGTAGGGGATTGTTTGCAGGACTATTATAATACTTTTGCGCCAGAAAAAATTCCTGTAACCGCCTTCTCTTATTGGAACCTCATTAGAGATTTAATAGATAAGAAGGAGGCCAATCCGCAAGTCATGGCTGCGGTCGCTCAGACAGAGCATATTTTAAAGGTTAGCTCCCGCTCTAACCTCACAAAGCCTCCGCAAGATACGGAGGAAGATCTCATTTCCCTCGAAAGTGATCATGAGGAAATCAAGTCTCCTTCTGTAACAGATAAAGAAATACCACACGAAAACAAACCAAAAAAATACCCAATTTTACAGATGCTTCAAAAGGAGGAGGAAATTAATAAGCCTAATCAATCAGATATAAATTGGGATGATTTAGAGGAAGAGGCTGCTAAATGTCACAACCCTGATTTGCCTCCCTTTACTTCATACCCACCCCCATATAATAAGACACATAATGAGGCTTCTGCGCCCATTGTTATGGCAGCAATAGATCCCAAAGAAGAATTAAAGCAAGGCCGAGCGCGGTGGCTCATGCCTGTAATCCCAGCACTTTGGGAGGCCGAGGCGGGCGGATCACAAGGTCAGGAGATCGAGACCACGGTGAAACCCCGTCTCTACTAAAAATACAAAAAATTAGCCGGGCGCAGTTGTGGGCACCTGTAGTCCCAGCTACTCGGGAGGCTGAGGCAGGAGAATGGCATGAACCCGGGAGGCGGAGCTTGCAGTGAGCCGAGATCCCGCCACTGCACTCCAGCCTGGGCGACAGAGCCAGACTCCGTCTCAAAAAAAAAAAAAAAAAAAAAAAGAATTAAAGCAAAAAATTGTTCAATTAGAAGAACAGATTAAACTTGAAGAGTTACATCAATCATTGATAATTAGGCTCCAAAAGCTAAAAACAGGAAATGAAAAAATACCTAACTCAGACGCTATGGAGGGTTCCTTGCGCGCACTTCAGCAGCCTGGACAACATGTTCCAAGAGGGGGGTTAGTTGCTAGCCGACATAGAGAAGAGTCCTCCTCCAAAGACGTTTTTCCGGTCACGGAAACCATAGATGAACAGGGACAGGCTTGGAGGCATCATACTGGATTTGATTTTACTATTATAAAAGAGCTAAAGACTGCTGCCTCTCAGTATGGGGCTACTGCTCCATATACTCTTGCTATAGTGGAATCTGTAGCTGAGAATTGGCTCACTCCTACAGACTGGAATACCTTAGTCAGGGCAGTTCTTTCTGGGGGAGACCACTTAATTTGGAAGTCAGAGTTCTTTGAAAATTGTAGAGATACAGCTAAAAGAAATCAACAGGCAGGAAATGGTTGGGATTTTGATATGTTAACAGGTTCAGGTAATTATGCAGACACTCAGGCCCAAATGCAATATGACCCTGGACTGTTCTCACAAATCCAGGCTGCTGCTACAAAGGCCTGGAGAAAACTTCCCGTTAAAGGAGATCCAGGGGCCTCGCTCACAGTGGTTAAACAAGGACCCGATGAGTCATTTTCAGACTTTGTGCATAGACTTATGACCACGGCAGGTAGAATCTTTGGAAATGCAGAAACGGGTGTAGATTATGTTAAACAGTTAGCTTATGAAAATGCTAACCCCGCCTGCCGAGTGGCAATCAGACCTTATCGAAAGAAAACAGATTTAACAGGATACATTCGCCTTTGTTCAGATATTGGGCCCTCATATCAACAAGGCCTAGCAATGGCCGCTGCTTTTAGCGGCCAAACAGTAAGAGATTTCCTCATTAACAAAGGTAAAGATAAAGGGGGATGTTTTAGATGCGGTAAAAGGGGACACTTTGCAAAAGATTGCTGTGAAAACCAAAATAAGAATCCAGAAGCAAAAATCCCAGGCCTTTGCCCAAGGTGTAAAAGAGGAAGGCACTGGGCAAACGAATGTAAATCTAAAACTGACAGTCAAGGAAATCCTTTACCCCCCAGGCAGGGAAACGGGATGAGGGGCCAGCCTCAGGCCCCGAAACAAGCATATGGGGCAGTCAGCTTTGTTCCAGCCAGCAACAGCAATCCATTTCAAAGCTTAGTAGAGCAACCCCAGGAAGTGGAGGATTGGACCTCAGTTCCACCTCCCACACAATACTAACACCTGAAATGGGACCGCAAACCTTAAATACTGGAATATATGGACCCTTACCACCTAACACTTTTGGGCTACTCTTAGGAAGAAGTAATGTCACCATGAGAGGCTTACAAGTCCTCCCTGGAGTTATCGATAATGATTATGAAGGAGAAATTAAAATTATGGCCAGAGCTATTGATAGTATTATTACTGTCCCTCAAGGAGTTAGAATAGCTCAGTTACTCCTGCTACCTTTGGTTAAAACAGATAATAATATCCAATACTCTAATAGAAATATAAAAGGTTTCGGATAATCAGATGTATATTGGGTGCAACCAATTACAAATCAAAAACCCTCTCTAACCTTATGGTTAGACGGGAAGGCATTCACTGGACTAATAGACACAGGGGCTGATGTAACTATCATTAAACAGGAAGATTGGCCCTCTCATTGGCCTACTACAGAAACTTTAACTCACTTGAGAGGAATTGGACAAAGCAGTAATCCTAAACAAAGTTCTAAATACCTAACATGGACAGATAAAGAAAACAATTCAGGCCTCATTAAGCCATTTGTCATCCCTTACCTACCTGTTAACCTTTGGGGGCGAGATCTACTCTCTCAAATGAAAATTATAATGTGTAGTCCAAATGATATAGTTACTGCACAAATGTTAACTCAAGGATACACCCCTGGTAAAGGTCTTAGAAAAGGAGAGAACGGTATCCCACAGCCTATACTGCTTTCAGGACAACTTGATAAAAAGGGGTTTGGAAGTTTTTAGCTCAGGCCACTGACATACCTGCACCCCAAAGCTGCGCTGACCCCATTACTTGGAAGTCAGATGAGCCCATTTGGGTTGATCAGTGGCCTTTACTCAATGATAAACTAAGTGATGCCCAACAGTTAGTGCAGGAACAACTAGCAGCAGGACATATTGAGGAAAGTAATTCCCCTTGGAATACACCTATTTTTGTTATTAAAAAGAAGTCTGGTAAATGGAGACTCTTACAAGATTTAACAGCAGTAAATATCACTATGATCCTTATGGGTGCCTTACAACCAGGATTGCCTTCACCGGTTGCGATTCCTCAAAAATATTTTAAAATCATTATTGACCTTAAAGATTGCTTTTTTACAATTCCCCTTCACCCTGCTGACCAGAAAAGATTTGCCTTTAGTCTTCCATCTACAAATTTTAAACAACCAATGAAGCGCTATCAATGGAAAGTCTTACCTCAGGGTATGGCCAATAGTCCTACCTTGTGTCAAAAATATGTAGCTGCCGCTATAGAGCCAGTCAGAAAAACATGGGCACAAATGTATATTATACATTATATGGATGATATTTTAATAGCAGGAGAAATTGGCGAACAAGTCTTACAGTGCTTCGCCCAACTCAAACAAGAGTTAACAGCAGCCGGACTACAGATAGCCCCAGAAAAGGTACAATTACAAGATCCATACACTTATCTTGGTTTCCAGATTAATGGACCCAAAATCATTAATCAAAAGGCCGTTATATGTCGTGATCATTTAAAAACTTTAAATGATTTCCAAAAATTACTGGGAGACATAAATTGGCTTTGACCGTACTTAAAGCTCACCACAGGAGAGTTAAAACCTCTTTTCGATATATTAAAAGGAGACTCTAATCCAAAATCCCCCAGGTCCATTACTAAAGAAGCATTAATAACACTCCAACAGGTAGAACATGCCATTGCAACACAATTTGTTACCGGTATTGATTATTCTCAGCCATTAATATTCCTTATTTTTAACACAACAATAACCCCTACTGGCCTATTTTGGCAGAACAATCCCATTATGTGGGTACACCTGCCCTCCTCCCCTAAAAAGGTTTTGTTGCCTTATTATGATGCCATAGCTGATCTAATTATCTTGGGAAGAGAAAACAGTAGAAAATACTTTGGAATAGAACCCTCTACCATTATACAGCCCTATACTCAATCACGCATCCATTGGCTGTTACAAAATACGGAAGCCTGGCCAATTGCTTGTGCTTCTTATACTGGCGTGATTAACAACCATTACCCACCTAACAAACTTATTCAATTTTGTAAACTTCATGCATTTGTATTTCCCCATATTACCAGTAAAGAACCTCTCAATGACGCATTACTAATTTTCACTGATGGATCTTCCACAGGACTTGCCGCTTACACTTACAATAATGTAGTTGTTAAATTCCAGACCACTTATACATCAGCTCAGCTGGTCGAATTGCAAGCTATAATTGCAGCACTATCAGCTTTTCCTTGTCAGCCACTTAACATTTATACAGACAGCGCCTACCTGGCTCATTCAATACCCCTCTTAGAGACCGTGTCTCAAATTAAACATATTTCAGACACAGCTAACCTATTTTTACAATGTCAACAACTTATCCGAAAAAGGACTACTCCCTTTTTTCTTGGGCATATTAGAGCACATTCAGGATTACCGGGACCTCTAACACAAGGTAACGCAACAGCTGACACGGCAACAAAAACCATAGCCACAGTCACTACAGACAATTTGCAACAAGCGCAAAAAGCACATGCCTTACATCATTTAAACGCCCAAACCTTAAGACTTATGTTTAAACTTACCAGAGAACAAGCTCGACAAATAGTTAAACAATGCGCCAACTGCATAACATATTTACCTGTTCCCTATCTAGGAGTTAACCCCCGAGGACTCATCCCCAACGAAATTTGGCAAATGGACGTTACTCACCACTTAGAATTCGGTCAACTAAAATATATCCATGTATGCATAGACACCTATAGTGGATTCATCAGTGCAACTCTCCAAACAGGAGAGGCCACCAAACATGTCATAGCTCATTTATTACACTGCTTTTCTATTTTAGGAATATCCAAACAAATCAAAACAGATAATGGCCCCGGTTATATATCCAAAACCTTCTTACAATTTTGTAATACCCTACAAATTAAACATACTACAGGCATTCCCTATAATCCCCAAGGACAAGGTATAGTAGAAAGAGCTCATCTGTCATTAAAAACTATTATCACAAAATTAAAAGGGGGGAGCTGGTACCCTGTGAAGGGTACCCCCAGAAACATACTCAATCATGCCCTGTTTACCCTTAATTTTTTAAATTTGGACAGTCATGGAAAATCGGCTGCCGACCATTTCTGGCATCCTGAATCTCAAAAACAGTTTGCAATGGTAAAATGGAAAGATCCACTCGATAGTTCATGGCATGGCCCCGATCCAGTTTTAATTTGGGGAAGAGGCTCAGTATGCATCTTCTCACAAAAAAATGATGCAGCCAGATGGCTGCCTGAAAGATTGGTAAGACAAATAAATCATAACCATTGTCAGTCCAGGGAAGATAAATCTCCCTGAGAAGTTCTTTCCTTCTTGTTTTTCAGAAAATGAAGCCTAACATGAAATTCCTTTGGAGAATAATCGCTCTATATAACATAGTGACAGTCTATGCAGGTTTTGGTGATCCTCGTAAGGCAAGAGAATTATTACAAAAACAATACGGCCAGCCTTGTGACTGCAGAGGAGGACAAATATCTGAACCTCCGTCAGATAGAATCACCCAGGTGACCTGCACGGGCAAGACAGCTTACCTAATGCCAAACCAGTTATGGAAATGTAAGTCTACCCCAAGAGATACCTCACCTAACGGGCCACTCCTAGAATGCCCTTGTAGCTCTTTCCAATCTTCTGTACATAGCTCCTGTTATACCTCCTATCAACAATGCAAATCAGGCAATAGAACATATTATACAGCCACGTTACTAAAAACACAAACTGGAGGCATTAATGACGTACAAGTATTAGGATCCACTAATAAACTTGTACAATCTCCTTGTAACGGCCAAAAAGGAAAGCCTGTTTGTTGAAGCACTACCGCCCCCATTCACATTTCTGATGGAGGAGGCCCATTAGATATTACAAGAATTAAAACCGTCCAGAAAAAATTAGAAGAAATTCATAAAGCTTCTTATCCTGAACTTCAATATCACCCTTTAGCCCTGCCTGAGCTTAGAGGTAATTTTAGGCTCGATGCCCAAACCTTTGATATCCTCAATGCTACTTACAATTTACTTCAAATGTCCAATACAAGCCTGGCCCACGATTGTTGGCTTTGTCTTAAAATGGGCCCCCCTATTCCTCTAGCCATACCTAACCTTTCATTGCCCTATGTCAATTACTCAAATGAATCCTTAGTAAATAATTCCTGTCCTATTACCCCCCCCCTTAGTTCAACCGATGACGTTTTCTAATTTCTTTTGCCTCTTTTCACCATCATATAATAACACTAAAGAAATTGATTTAGGCTATATTGTGTTTGGCAACTGTACTTCCATAATCAATGCCACCAACCCTTTGTGTGCTATAAATGGCTCGGTTTTCGTTTGTGGAAACAACATGGCATATACGTATCTACCTACAAATTGGACAGGGCTTTGTGTTCTGGCCACTCTTCTCCCCGACATTGATATCATCCCTGGAGATGAACCTATCCCCATCCCCACTATTGAACATTTTATTTATAGACCGAAACGAGCCATACAATTTATTCCCTTGTTGGCTGGACTAGGAATCACCACTGCTTTTACTACAGGAGCCACAGGCCTAGGAGTCTCACTAACCCAATATACTAAATTATCCAATCAATTAATCTCAGATGTACAGACCTTATCCAGTACTATACAAGATTTACAAGACGAAGTAGACTCGTTAGCTGAAGTAGTTCTCCAGAATAGAAGAGGTCTAGATTTGTTAACGGCAGAACAGGGAGGGATATGTTTGGCCTTACAGGAAAAGTGCTGTTTTTACGCCAACAAATCCGGAATCGTCAGAGATAAGATAAAAACTTTGCAAGAAGAACTAGAAAAGCGCAGAAAAGGCCTGGCCGCCAATCCACTATGGACTGGACTCGATGGACTTCTCCCCTATCTCCTGCCATTTCTTGGTCCTTTACTCACTCTTTTACTCTTCCTCACTCTCGGGCCTATAATCCTTAATAAGCTTATGGCATTTGTCAGACAACAAATTGAGGCCTTCCAGGCCAAACCTATACAGGTCCATTATCATCGCCTTGAGATGACTGAAAATGGTGAGTCTTATTTACCTTAATAAGACCACCTCCCCTGTGTGCTGAACTGGACAGTCAATGACGGGTAAGAGGACACTATCTCCATTGGAGCCTAAGACAGGAGGGCCGCCCTTGCTGCTGCCTTATCCCATGACGGGCCTAGAAGGTGGGGGTGAGTTGACCCAACCTAAGACAGGCGCAGTTCCCAAGGGGTTTTCTTGTCATAAAAATATAAAAAGGGGGACCTGTCCAGAGCTGCATGCCCCGGCCATAGCGAATAATAATTGAGGATTAAACGCCTGAGCTATATTCATTTCCACCCCACACCTTCTCCTTATCTTTGCCTTTTTTCCCCTGTACTAATACCTCATTAAAGATGGCGCTCTTCCTGCTTCTTCTTCACTCACTTTTCCCGCGCCCGGGAAAATTGTTACTTAATAGCGCAAGCGCAACATGACGTCCGACTGGAGAAACCGAAACTAACCTGGCCACGCCCTCGGCAATGAGATCATTTCCGCCTTAGCCCAACCCCTTCCCTTCCAAGTGTATATAAGGCAGTGCATTACCGCCATTAAACGAGACTTGATCAGAGCACTGTCTTGTCTCCATTTCTCATGTCTCTTGTTCCCCAAATTCCCACCCCCTCCTCCAGGGCCTGCTCTGACTATCCCGCGGGCCGGGATACAGAGAGGAGAGGGTTAATATATTTAATCTTTTGGAAGCTTCCTTATACTGAAATACTTTTATCTTGCTTTCAAGAGTCTGTTTGTCTTTGATAATTTGATTATAATATGTCTTTATGTGGGG